>NC_073410.1:7092500-7182500 GCF_028641065.1 Leucoraja erinaceus | reverse complement strand
AGGTATAAAAAGGTTCAAAACAATCAGAGATGGCACCGATGACCAAGGTGGAGCCCACAATGGTCCATTGTTGGCCTTGGAAGAGGTGATAACATGGATGCGAACAGTGAAACTGGCAGGATGACTAGGGTGGGGGAGGGGTGGATTGAGAGGGAATGCAGGGATTACTTGAAGTTAGAGAGATCACTATGAATACCGCTGGGTTGTAAGCTGCCCAAGCAAAATATGAGGTGCTGTTCCTTCTAATGTAAGTTGCTACCTTATATATTTAAGATTCTTTATGAATGGGTCACCAACTTGCTACGATCACAGTCACTATTGTATCCAATGAAAGAGAGTCAGGGATAGAAGACAGTGTCAGCCACTGGAGCGTAAACATTCAAAGTAGAGGTACCTCAACGTGGTCCCACACTGTGCCTCAAAAATTGAGCCATGTTACAACTGAGCTGAATTTTGTGAGATGCATCAAATGTGTAGCTGCTGCAATGTGTATTAGTTTCGTTTATTGCCATGTGCACCAAGTTGGTGTGAAAAGCTTTTGTTGCATGCCAACCAGTCCGCAATTAAGTCATTTACAGTGTACAGATACATAATAAAGGGAATAACGTTTAGTGCAAGGTAAAGCCAGCAAGGTCCGATCATGGATAGTCTGAGGGTCACCATTGAGGTAGATCGTAGTTCAGGGCTGCTCTCTGGTTGTGGTAGGATGATTCAGTTGCCTGATAACAGCTGGGAAGAAACTGTCCCTGAATCTGGAGGTGTGCGTTTTCACACTTTTGTAACTTTTGCCTGATGGGAGAGGGGAGAAGAGGGAGTGGCCAGGATGCGACTTGTCCTTGATTATGCTGCTGGCCTTGCCGAGGATAAATGGAGTCAATGGAAGGGAGGTTGGTTTGTGTGATGGTCTGGGCTGCGTCCACAATTCGCTGCAATTTCTTGCGGTCTTGCATGGAGCTGTTCCCAAACCAAGCTGTGATGCATCGTAATAAAATGCTTTTTATGGAGCATCTAGATGGAGGGGAATTATCTCCCCCCCTTGTGTCTAGTTTACACCTATCACACTTAGGATGTCACCCTCACAAATGTCAATGGTGTTAAAACTGTGAAAGCAGTCACCAGCTTCAGCAAAGCTACTAAATACCTTGAGTGCGTTCCAGTCCCCTGTCTCCACAGCTCCAGGGGTGTTTTGTAAATATTTCCATCAGCCGTTGTGAATGTTAAAACGACGGCAAGGTAAGGCACTCTGTGTGACTGTTCGTTCATCTGCTTTGGCATCCTGCAATGCTAGGATTATTCTGCCGTCACAATTCGAAGATGCCCAATAGTGTGTGAAATGGCAATTGAGGGAACAGCATGTCCATCTGATTAATTTACTGGATGATCGGGACAAATTAGCCAGCCTCAGCAGAAGCATTAGTGCGCTGATAAATGTGCCACATGTCAGACCTGAAGAGATTGTCACTGCAACCTGAGCATCTACATGGGATATCTCTGCCGTGTTAACACGACTAGCTAACAATGTACCTGGGATGATCTTTCCACCAGGAAGATCTTCCATGAAGTGTGTAAGTCAGCTGAAGTTCGGGATAGTCATGCATGATTCCACATTCTCTCTCTTCATCCCGACAGGAGTGGGGAGAAGAAGGAATGACAAGTCCGGGGTTGGGACAAGTCTTTGGCTTTTCGTGGATGGTCCAATATACACTGGTGCGGGAGAAATTGAATGCTCTGGGTAATAGTGAAGGTTTCAGTCAAGCTATCCGACGTGTCCTTGATTGTATCCAACATCTCGATAGTTCTTGGAGGTGCACTGATCCGCGTGCATAAGAGATGTGAAAGATGCTATGTAAATACAAATTTTAATTGCAACTTAGAACAAAGACTGCTGACATTTACAGGTTTCTGAAAGATGCACGCACTTAAAATAAAATTGCCTTTATACTTCATCGTATATATACTCCTTAGTTCTGTTCTGATATTGCATTGATCGAGGCCCCATCTCTAATGCAGGGACTGCATAAACTGCTGCTGCAAGAGTTTCTCAAAGGCCATCACAGTGGGCACTGCAGGACTCAAAATATCAAGGCACTGCGTCATCTTGCAGATACGCTCACAAGGGACATGCAAGGGAGTATGTTGAATGGCTCCCAATTTACTGCCACTCATTTTAATAAGTCAATGTAGTGAGGGAAGATTAAAGGGCTAACAAACATTGTAGTCAGGCCAATTAATCAGTGAACACTTGTAACTGTGTGAATGGAAACAGATTAATTAGAAATGCATTAAAACCTAATGAAAATAGAATCTTGCTTACTGAGCTCCATTTCTGGATCAAATGATTCTTTCCCCAGAACAGATTAAATTGCACACTCGAGTGAGTTTCTCTGGGAGCTGAAGGCCAGGCAACCTGCAAATATCATCATTTGATAAAATAATTGATATCTTTAATTCTATTGATTAAATAACGGGCGATGGAAGAGTGGAGATGAGACAAAGGTCAATTGAGATAAATCTAGTCGACGATACTGGCCATTTGTTACATCTTAATGGTATCTGGGAGGAATGTGACCTCGAGATATTGGCATTGATTTGGATCGAGCTTGACATGAGATAACAAATAAGTGGTCACTGAATAAGCGCAGTGGAAATTTTATCCCCTTTGCGTGCATAGAGTGTACATAAAGGGGCGGCATGGTGGTGCAGTGGCAGAGTTGCTGCCTTGCAGCGCCAGAGACTACGGGTGCGTCTGTACGGGGTTTGGACGTTCTCCCCGTATCTTGTGTGGGTTTTGTCCGACATCTTTGGCTTCCTCTCAAACTTCAAAGACGTACAGGTTTGTAGGTTAATTGGCTTGGTGTAAATGTAAATTGTCTCTAGTGGGTGTAGGATAGTGTTAATATGCAGGGATCGTTGGGTGGCATGGGCTCGGTGGGCCGAAGGGCCAGGTTCCGCGCTGTATCTCCAAAACTAAAAACATAATTACTAGCACTTGTGTGTTGTACTCGACTTTTGCGACAGGCTGTGGCCTGGAGACAAAAACAGGGTTATGCCCCTGTCCCACTTAGGAAACCTGAACGGAAACCTCTGGATACTTTGCGCCCCACCCAAGGTTTCCGTGCGGTTCCCGGAGGTTTTTGTCAGTCTTCCCTACCTGCTTCCACTACCTGCAACCTCCGGCAACCACCTGCAACCTCCGGGAAAAGCACGGAAACCTTGGGTGGGGCGCAAAGTATCCAGAGGTTTCCGTTCAGGTTTCCTAAGTGGGACAGGGGCATTAGGGTCAGGTGGAAGTGTTCTTTCCAGAGAACACTGCCTCAACTACCTTCTCCGTCAGCTGGTTCCATAAACTCTTTATGTTTAACGTTCCATAAAACTTTTCCCACTCACCTTAAGCCTCTGTCCCCTGGTTCTTGATTCAACTATTCTGGGTAAAATACTGTGCATTTGCCTTATCAAGTCCCCTCATGATTTTATACGCCTCTATAAGATCACCCCTTATGCTGCTGCATTCCAAGGAATAAAGTCCGAGCCTGCTCATCCTCTCACTGTAGCTCAGCCCCTCGAGTCCTGGCTAAGTCCCCTCTGCACCGCTGTGGAACCTGACTCAAAGACAGAAGTGTTTGTAAACTGGGCGACCAATGTAATCGTTTGGCCATCATGTTGATTCTGAAGGACACTGCTACTAACCTGCTGTCCATTGATCTGACCCAGGTGGAATGGCTGAAGAATGATGACATTATCAATCCGATCCAAGACACCAACTTCCTCATCACCATTGACCACAACCTGATCATCAAACAAGCCCGCCTGTCCGACACAGCCAACTATACCTGTGTGGCCAAGAACATTGTTGCCAAGAGACGTAGTACCACCGCTACGGTGGTTGTATACGGTAAGCGTTGACGTTTGTTAATTGTCTCAATATATTTGCCTCTTTTCAGCATGTCCTGCGTGTATACGGCATCAATGAGGGAGGTATCACCAGACTCGGAGTGGTGACATCCTTAAGGGCCTCTCCCACTTGGGCGTCATTTGCGCACAAGGACGTAGGTTGCGCACAAGGATTTTTAGAATCCCCAAATCTTGGGGCGCCGCGCACTACCGTGCGTCACTGCCTACGCCACAACGTCTCACCACACACCATGCGTGCATAATGCATGCCATAAATGATGTTGCGTAAATGACACGCAAATAACACCCAAGTGGGACAGGCCCTTTAGGGTATAACTGCAGAACTTGCTCTGGGCAGGATCCTCATAGGTAGGTTTGCCAATTTCCCGCTCCCAAATAAGGGACAAAAGGTCAAAATACAGGACAAATTCCCAACGGCAATTCGTTGACCGACTCAGCCTGGGCTCCGTGAATGATGAGTTGGCCCGGGTGCTGGACTGCACACAAAGCCCGGCCGGTAGGCCAGCTGAGGATCGGCCATGAGAAGGAGGGTTGGTGGTGTCGGCGGTGAGCGAAGGTCCGAAGGTCGGAGAGCTGGCCGGGTTGCACACCGACGGGGCCACGGGCGAGGCGCTGCTGCTGCACTGCGTGGGGACGGGTGAGTTGTGGCCGGACGTGGACACTCCGACCTGACAGTCCCCTTGACCAGAGCAGTAGCAGTCAAATACGGACAATGGCAGTCCCGTACAGGACAAACCAATTTGGCCCAAAATGCCGGGATGTCCTGGCTAATGCGGGGCAGTTGGCAACTCTACTCTACGCCCAATCATCTTCAATGATTATCTTTCTCCAGTCGAGATGCATGCTGATACGTAATTCTTTGCCACAGAAGGCCGTGGAGGCTGTCAATGGATATTTTTAAAGCAGGGATAGATAGATTCTTGATGAGTATGGGTGTCAGGGAGAAGGCAGGAGAATGGGATTAGAAGATAGATCAGCCCTGATTGAATGGTAGAGTAGACTTGAAGGGCTGAATGGCCTCATTCTGCTCCTATCATTTATGGCCTTAAGATTGAACTTTGTTAGCACAGTCCATTAGTTGGGCTGCCTCAATTTTGTCTGCCCTTCCCTTCACCTCTCAGCCCCACCCCCTCCCGTTCTGAACCTTTGCTTGGCTTGCCTTCCCCACATAAAACGGAATAACATCTCCCCGAAGATTGGGCACCATCATTGCATTAAAACGTTGTTACTATAATTTTATACACGGCAATTTCCAGGCTTATGAATTTAATGAGTCCATTACAGTTGTGCTATGTTCCTTAAATGCCCAAGTGCTTAACCTGCTTTTAGCTTTTAGTTTAAAGGTTTTTATCTGCATTTTCTCACGACTCTGCTAAATTTAAGGCTGCGTTAGGAGTCGGTCCAGGGAATAGTGCAGTTTAAGTCGAGGGCAAGGGGTGACGGAGAGGGGGGACGAGGTGATACAAAGTAGACGCAGCACAGAGGTTCGGCTCATTTTGCGGTTAGGTGCTACAGAGGAAATGGGTAGTCGATGCTTCTGCTGAAGGGGTGGCTAAACCGACCACAGCTGACCGAGCCTGCCATCAACAAGACTACGTAGCAGTTACAGAGAGGACCAAGGAAGTGAGGACATTGAATGTGAAACTTGGTTCAAGTTCACAAGGAATCGGAGTAGAATTAGCCCATTCGGCTCATCGAGTCTCCTCCACCATTAAATCATGGCTGGTCTATCTCTCCTTCCAAACCCCATTCTCCTGCCTTCTCCCCATAACCTCTGACTCCCGCACTAATCAAGAACCTATCTATCTCTGCTTTTAAAATATCCACTGACTTGACCTCCACAGCCTTCTGTGGCAAAGACCTCCACAGATTCACCACCCTCTGACTATTTGGATGTTACTCTTATTTTACTATACACACTTTTTAATTCAAGGAGCGCCCCACAGGATGTATCAATTAACTTCCTTGGTAATTCCGTGTAACATGTCACTGATTCCATTTCAGTGGAATAAAACTCGGGAAGAGATCTTACCGAATGTTACCAAGCAAAGTTGTAATCTCTCCCCTTTCCTCATGGCCAGGGAGCTGGGTTCGAGCTCTCCCTTGCCTAGCGGACCTGTTCATATCACAGCTCCAAGAAGCACACCCAGCTGGCTAAGATAGACACAAAAAGCTGGAGTAACTCTATGGGTCAGGCAGCATCTCTGGAGAAAAGGAATAGGTGACGTTTCGGGTCGGGACATTTCTTCAGACTGAGATGCTGTCTGACCCAGCGCTGGTTACTCCAGTGCTTTGTGTCTTATCTTCGGGTTAAAGCAGCATCTGCAGTTCCTTCCTACACTGCCAGCTGGGTAAGGTGGGCAGGTACCTCGTGCCCTGTTTCTCCCCTGACTCACCTTCCTGTTACCCGTGCAGGATGCCGGAGAGAATGCACCAGCTCCTGCAACAGATCCTTTAAATATACACAGTCGGAAATAAATAGTATGGAATAATTCATGGAGGCCTCATGCCTTTTCTAAAAGGAATTGCCAAAAGGATCTGATACAATTTTAATGTGATTGCTGGATTGATTGATCCAGGCACATTTCCTACCATCCAGCATCCCAAGTCTACCTTGTGGTTACACACAGCATGTCGAGAGTGATGCGTGATTAATTGTCTGAGGAAGACTAACAGATGTCGGCAGATGGGTCATTGATAATTGATCACAGCAAGCGATGTTAATATTAACCCCACACTCAGCCTCTCACTACATCCCCAGCCATCCACTGCTCTCACCACTGCTGGTTGCAACCTTCCCTTGTAAAAGCCAACTAGCTTTGACCAGTCTTCTTGGGCAGATACTGCTCCTATTTATGATAGAATGGGTATGAAATATTTAGTCACAGTCGTACTTCCCCGACACAGGCCCTTCGGCCCAAGCCGTCTATGCTGTTGAATATGCCCCATCAAAGTTAGTCCCATTTGCCCATGTTTGGTCCCTATCCTATTCTTATCGATATACCTGTCCCAAGTGTCTTTATACTGTTAATGCCCCTGTGTCCCACTTAGGAAACCTGAACGGAAACCTCTGGAGACTTTGCGCCCCACCCAAGGTTTCCGTGCGGTTGCAGGTGGTTGCCGGAGGTTGCAGGTAGTGGAAGCAGGTAGGGAGACTGACAAAAACCTCCGGGAACCGCACGGAAACCTTGTGTGGGGCGCAAAGTCTCCAGAGGTTTCCGTTCAGTTTTCCTAAGTGGGACAGGGGTCTTACAAGTCTCTGCCTCCTCTGGCAACGTTCAATACACTGAGTGAAAGAGTTGCCCCTCAGGGGCATATTAAAACTATGTCTTCAAGCCTTTCATCTTAAACTTACGTCCTCTAGTTTTTGATTCCCCTACCCTGGGTAAAATACTCCACGCATTCACCTTAGCTATTCCCCTCGTGATTTTTATACACCTCTGTAAGATCCCCACCATTCTCCTTCCTGTAACGGGGTGGCTAGCTGGAACTGCAAGCAAAACTCCAAATGCTGGCGAACCAAAGCCCGATAAAGCTTCATCATGACATCCTGACTCGTACTCAACGGCACAACCAATGAAGGCAATACCACATGACACAGCCGTGATATACTCGAGTGCAGGACAGGCTTGAGGATTGAATTGCTTCTTGCTCTTCCCATTGTTCCAGGTATCAGTTGAATCAATTTTCTCTGGAACAACAGGCAAAACCTGCAGGTGTTGGATATCTTATAAGGGCACCCTAATGAGGGTTCTTATTTGGGGTGCACGGAGGCACAGAGGTAGAGCTGCTGCCTCACAGTGCTTTCGGCTCCAGAGATGCAGGTTTGATCCCGACTATGGGTGCTGTCTGTGTCAAACGGAGTTTTACGTTCCCCCCTCCTGCGTGGGTTTTCTCCGTGATCTTCGGTTTCCTCCCACACTCCAAAGACGTACAGGTTTGTAGGTCAATTGGCTTGGTATAAATGCAAATTGTCCCTAGTGTGTGCAGGGCAGTGTTAATGAGTGAGGATCGCTGGTCGGTGTGGGCTCGGTGGGCTGTGAACTAAACTAAAGTACATCTCTAAACTAAAGTAAAATTTGCAATAAATGTCGGAAATGGCTAAATCCGCATCTTCCACAGGAGCCTGACATTGATAATTTGCTCTTGGCTGATTTTAGCATACAAGGTGGGAGAAGGGCAGTCTATCCCATTCACTGCTGGCAAGACCACTAGTGCGTATATATTTGTGCTCTTCTGCAGGTGGACAACCTTCCTACCCAATAAAAAGACACAAAGTCCTGCAGTGACGAAGGGTCCCGACCTGAAACATCACCTATCCATGTTCTCTAGGGATAGTACATAGGTTCTAGGAGCAGGATTAGGCCATTCAGCCCATCGAGTCTACTCCGCCATTCAATCATGGCTGATCTATCTTTCTCTCTCAACCCCATTCTCCTGCCTTTGGCCTATAACCCCTGAAACCCCCCATATGAATCAAATAAACCTACTAAACAGGATGCTGGCTGATCCATGCATTACTCCAGCACTTTGTGTCTTTTTATGCAACCCAGCATCTGCAGTTCCTTGTTTTAACCCAATAACCTTTGATTGGATATCATATCTCTGATATGAATCTCCAGTATGTAGAAGGGTCTCAAGCTGAAATGTCACCAATTCCCTCTCTCCAGAGCTGCCGCCTGTCCCGCTGAGTTACTCCAGCATTTTGTGTCTTATTGTCGGGAGTAAACCAGCATCAGCAGTTTCTTCCTACTCGTATCTCTGATTGTTTCGTTTCCCTCTTCCCGTCCTCCCTTGCCCTGGCAACAGTGAACGGAGGCTGGTCGACCTGGACAGAGTGGTCATCGTGTAACAATCGCTGCGGGCGAGGCTGGCAGAAGCGGACCAGGTCCTGCACCAACCCAGCGCCTCTCAACGGCGGGACCTTCTGCGATGGGCAGACCTTTCAAAAGATCGGATGCACCACCATGTGCCCAGGTGAGGTGTCGGAAGCAGCGGTGCTTCACGTCAGCACCAACAGTCCACACTCTAACCATCCCTGTGGTAGTATTAGCTCATCAGCACTATTTGCAATCCACCTTCGTTAGTCAATGAATGGACATGAATCACAGGGGTGCAAGGATGGTGAAGATGGCTTTATATATTCCCTTTCATAGAGTCATAGAGTGATCCAGCATGGAAACAGGCCCTTCGGCCCAACTTGCCCACAACGGCCAACATAGTCCCACCTTCCCACATTTGGTCTATATCCCTCCAAACCTGTCCTATCTATGTACCTGTTTAACTGTTTCTTAAATGTTCTAGCCTCAACCACCTCCTCTGGCAGCTTGTTCCATACACCCACCGCCCTTTGTGTGAAAAAGTCACCCCTCAGGTTTGCAGATCAATTAGCCTCTGTAAATTGTCCCTGGGGAGTGGATGAGAAAATGGGATGACATGGAACTGGGGTGAACGGCTACTTGATGGTTAGTTGATGTGAACTTGGTCTGGCTCATTCCACATGCGTAACTGTGAGGGTGGCACGGTGGCGCAGCGGTAGAGTTGTGACTATGGGTGCTGTCTGTACACCGGGAACTGCGTGGGTTTTCTCCGGGAGCTCTGGTTTCCTCCCATAAACCAAAGACGTACAGGTTTGTAGGTAATTGGCTTTGGTATAAATTTAAATTGTCCCTAGTGTGTGTAGGATTGTGCTAGATTGTTGGTCGGTGGGCTGAAGGGCCTGTTTCTGCACCTGTATCACTAAACTAAACAGTGCTTTACGCAGAAAATGGACCCAACAAGCTGCGGTGACTCAATGGGACAGGCAACATCTCTGGGGAGAAGGAATGGGTGATGATTCGGGTCGGGAACCTTCTTCAGACTTGCTGGTCTGCGGTTCGCGCCGGGTCCAGTTGTAACTGCGGCCCCGCGGTTTTAACTCCTGTTTTGTCCCGCAGTTGACGGGGGTTGGACGGGTTGGAGTAAGTGGTCTGCCTGCAATACCGATTGCACGCACTGGAGGAGCCGTGAGTGCACGGACCCGTCACCCAAAAACGGGGGCAAGGACTGCATCGGGCCGGTCCTGGAGTCTAAAAACTGCACAGACGGGCGCTGCTTGCGGAGTAAGTAGAAAGAAAAACACACACATGCACGCACACACACACACGTACACACACACGCGTACGCACACGCACACACACACACACACACACACGCGTACACACACACGTACACATACGCACGTACACACACACGTACACACACACACACACACACGCGTACGCACACGCACACACACACACACACACATACACACACACACGCACGTACACACACACACACACACACACGTACACACACACACACGTACACACACACACACACACACACACACGTACACACACACACACACACACACACACACACACACACACACACACACACACACACACACACACACACACACACACACACACACACACACACAGCTTGCAATTAGATGGATTTCTCTGCAGGGGTATGGGTACAAGCAGCAGGTGAGAGCTGGGCACATCAGACGGATGCTGAGCTTGCAATGTGTGCGCTTGTGCAGATCAGTCAGTACTAGTTGACCTGATCCATGTCACGTTTTACTGCATACCACTGCACACTCAAACACCTACCTGGTTGAGTCTCACACATTATCTAGCCGCTTGTCCAGCCTCTAGGGAGATTCGTTGTAGAGTTTGAGTTTACAACACCTATGTATTTGAGCTCTGTGTGCTTTCTTAATAAACAACTTATACTCATGTATGGATTGTGAGACATTCTCACATGGTGTCAGAAGTCACGGGAACGCCTCGGATCAACGTCTTCGCTGATTTTGCCGACCTTTCACAGTCTTTGCCATGACTGTCGCCAGCCAGAACCACTCGTCTTTGATGGGGATATATCGACGAGCGATGGGGAGTTTTCGAGGAGGACTATGATATCCACATGGCAGCGGGGCACCGAGGCAAGTCTGTCCACACCCAAGCGTCTATATTTCTCAATCTGGCGGGACATGATGCTGCCCGTGTACGCCCCCTGCAGTACTGGATGCGCGAGGCCAAGAGACTGCCGCTGATGTCATCCGTGAAGTCTCCTACAAAGACTGTTGAACCACCACCTGATATGATGTCACTCGCCCCTCTAACAGAGGGGCTGCACCGCACGCCTATAGGACGGGTTTGGCAGCCTAACCCTAAACACAAAGACTGTATTAAATACTGATTACAGGTCCCCTTTACCAAGGGCATCATTGTATTCCTCCTTATTCATATCCTTCACGGTTGCGTCGCGATTTGAGTCACGATTTATATCTTCCTATTGTACATTGGAAGTTTTAGTTGTACGCTTATTTAGTTGTATGATTTATTATACTTAAGAAGGAGGATGTAGATCAGTCCGTACTAGTTGACCTGATCCATGTCATGTTTTACTGCATACCACTGCACTCACAAATAGCTGGTACACAAAATCTGAAGAAGGGTTTCGGCCCTGAAACGTTGCCTATTTCCTTCGCTCCATAGATGCTGCTGCGCCCGCTGAGTTTCTCCAGCAATTTTGTGTACCTTCGATCTTCCAGCATCTGCAGTTCCTTCTTGAACACTCACAAATAGCTACCTGGTTTAGAGACTCATATATTATCTAGCCCGCTTGTCCAGCCTCTAGGGAGGTTCATTGTAGAGCTTGAGCTTACAACACCTATGTATTTGAGCTCTGTGTGCTTTCTTAATAAACAACTTGCACTCATGTATGGATTCAGAGTTATTTGACATTCTCGCAGCTCAGACTGCCTGCTGATTAAACAGGCAATCCCCACCTTGCCCACACACACACACACACACACACACACACACACGGCCCAGGACCTTCTTAACCAGCGCTGCTTCCAGAAATAAAACACAGCCTTGCGTCAGCTCGATATGAAACTCGGGGATACGTGGACGGAAACTCACACGGCGAAGGACCCAGTGAACCTGTTCCCCCAACACAGGGTATGGGCCACACACCCATGGTGGATCTGTGTGTACTCAGCTTCCAACACATCTGTCTCCCTCCCCTGTCTCCCCTCTCCCCCTCCCCTCTCCCTCTCCCCCCCTCCCCCCCCTCCCCCCTCTCTCCCCCTCTCCCCCTCCCTCTCTCTCTCCCTCTCTCCCTCTCTCCCTCTCTCCCCTCTCTCCCCCCCTCCCCCTCCCTCTCCTCTCCCCCTCTCCCTCCCCTCTCCCCCCCCCTCTCCCCCCCCCCTCCAACACTTCCTTTGTGTCCTCCCGAAACTCGTCGAAGAACATCTCAAAAGTGCCCAGTACAAAAAACTCGCCCATCACAGGTATGTTTCCCTCTATCTCCCCATCCTCCTCTCCTCCCTCTCCCCCTCCCTCCCCTCTCCCCCCCTCTCCCCCTCTCCCCTCTCCCCCTCCCCTCCCTCTCTCCCTCCACAGCCTTCTGTGGCAAAGAATTCCACTGATTCACCACCCTCTGACTAAAGAAATGTCTCCTCGTCTCCTTCCGAAAAGAACGTCCTTTAATTCTGCGGCTATGGCCTCTAGTGCTAGACTCTCCCACCAGTGGAAACATCCTCTCCACATCTGTGAATAAGTACATTGAGAGACTGTTCATCACTGTGTGGTTGTTAGAACAAATCATCTCTTGCTATCGCCCGTCAGACAGTGAGAGCCCCTCCAGGTGTATTCCCAATGATTGTTTGGATCAAGAATCAGGACTCAGAACTAAGTGGGAATTCTTGACCGGATCAGTGGACGACCTGGTTTCCCTGCTTCCCGTTTGGCGTACATGCCAATGATCCATCCACCTCTAGTTTGCCTTTCCCCTGACTCGAGTCTGAAGTCGGGTCGCGACCCGAAACGTCACCCATTCCTTCTCTCCATAGACGCTTCCTGTCCTGCTGAGTTACTCCAGTATTTTGTGTCTACGGTGAAATCCAGCATTTGCGTTTCCTTCCCCCAATCCATTGCTAATGATTCGTTCAAATTTCCCGAACTCGCAGTTCAGAGACTCTGCTATGGTTTTCTTCACTTGGGAGTCCGTTGTTCCACAGCCAGGCGCCCGCAGTGATTAATGGGCAGCATGTTTGGATTATTGGATTCTGGTGAACTTCTACCGCTGCATCATCGAGAGCATCCTTACCAACTGTATCACAGTATGGTGTGGCAACTGCTCTGTCTCCGACCGGAAAGCACTGCAGAGGGTGGTGAAAATTGCCCAACGCATCACCGGTTCCTCACTCCCCTCCATTGAGTCTGTCCAAAGCAAGCGTTGTCTGAGGAGGGCGTGCAGCATCGTCAAGGACTGCTCTCACCCCAGCCACAGACTGTTTACCCTCCTACCATCCGGGAGGCGCTACAGGTCTCTCCGTTGCCGGTCCAGCAGGTCCAGGAACAGCTTCTTCCCTGCGGCTGTTACATTACTTAACTCTGTGCCTCGGTGATTGCCAGTCACCCCCCCCCCCCCTTTTCCGGACACTCCTTCCCCTGAAATAAATTGCCCTACGATGACTATGTACATATATATATTTATTGCTCATATTCTATGTCGCTCTTCTAGGGAGATGCTAACTGCATTTTGTTGTCTCTGTACTGTACACTGCACAATGACAATAACGTTTGAATCTGAATCTGAATCAGACCCAGCTCCGTGAACCCTCTTGCTGTTCTGTTTCTCCAGAGCTCCGTGAAAACGCCCAATTAATATAGCAGCAAAAGATGGATGTCGCCTTGTGGGCAGGCAAAGGAGCATATCTTTCCTTCTCTGTTTTGAGTCTTTTTACACAAAGGTGTCTCTGTTTTCCCTGCGTAGAGGTCGGCACTCCTTAGTTGCATCGGTGAAGAGAGTCAAGGGCCTGTCCCACTTACGTGTCCTTGGCACGCAAATTACGCGACCTCGAGGTCGCGTAATTTGCGTGCCAAGGTCACGTAAGTGGGACAGGCCCTTTATTTGTGACTGTTAGACACGTCTTGGGGGTCAGGTTACAGGACTAAAATTCACAGTCTCTACCATCATGTTTTCTTCCATTTAGTTCACTGCATCCGTTTAATTTTCCGAATCGAATCCCCAAATTGGTTCTTGCATGCCTTGTCAGCTTTTCCCTGGATACATACAGAACTGTATTTTTTGTTTAATTTACAGGTATTTCATTTTTTGTCAATTTATTCAGTTTCATTTCTTTTTGTTTCCCCACGTTGATTTTATTTTCGTTTTCTTTTTAACAGATAAAAAGCTATTAAATGAACCCAGAAACCCTAGTAAGTTTCCATTTCATTATTTCAAAGTTATTATTTCTGTTTCTTTTGGCCATTTATGACAGCGGTGGGTGTGTGTGTGTGTGTGTGTGTGTGTGTGTGTGTGTGTGTGTGTGTGTGTGTGTGTGTGTGTGTGTGTGTGTGTGTCAGACAGACATTGGGACTGGTGCAAGATTTCCCTCCCGTTTGTTAACCCCCCTGAGATATGAAGGTAAAGGAGAGGGGGGGGGAGTGAAGGGGAGAGAATGCGAATGTGGGCAAATGGTGTGAATGAGCAAAAGAGAGAGCAAAGGGGGAAAGAGAGAGAGAAAGAGAGAGTGACCGAGGGAGGGAAGGAAGGCGAGGGAGTGAGAGAGCTAAGCGCCTTGTTGTAACGAACGCGAGGTTCGGCACGGTGGCGTAACGGTAGAGTTGCCGCCTGACAGCGCTTGCAGCGCCGGAGACCCGGGTTCGATCCCGACCAGCGATCTGCGCCGACCAGCGATCCCCGCACGCTCACACTATCCTATACATACTTGGGCGCTGTCTGTACAGAGTTTGCACGTTCTCCCATGGGTTTTCTCCGAGATCTTCGGTTTCCCCCCACACTCCAAAGACGTACAGGTTTGTAGGTTAATTGGCTTAGTGTATGGGTAAATTGTCCCTAGTGTGTGTAGGATGGTGTTAGTGTGCGGGGATCGCTGGTTGGCACGGACTCGGTGGGCCGAAGAGACTGTTTCTTGTGCTGCATCTCTGAACTGAACTAAATTAAATCTAAGCCTCTTTGATCCCTGCCTGTTGGTGACCAATCAATGCTAAAACGTGTGTAACACTGATTGCCATGTTAGTCGAACTCCCCAAGGACTGATGTACATGAAATTAGCGATACAATTCCCGTCTTGACTGCTAAAGCAAAGACATTAACAAATTACTTTTTTTTCATGCAACCTTGCAGATCTAATACGTTAAAGGAGCAAACAAATTGAGACAATCTTTTATTGGTGTTAGGCACAAAAGGCTGGAGTAACTCAGCAGGTCAGACAACATCCCTGGAGAAAAGGAATAGGTGACGTTTCAGGTCGAGACCCTTCTCCTGACTGGGATCCTTTTCTCCTGAGATGCTGTCTGACCCGTTGAGTAAAGGGCCTGTCCCACTTTCACGACCTAATTCACGACCTTTTTTACTCGTGGACATTTTTCATCAGGATAGAAAAACGCCCCGACCTACTTGATGCCACGAGTACCTACGACTAGCATCACGACCTGCTACGGCCTACCTACGACCTCGTGACAACCATGCTGCGAGTATGAATCAAGGGCAAACTCGGCAGAGGTTGTGAATTAGGTGGTGAAAGTGGGACAGGCCTTTCTCTCCAGCTTTTTGTGTCTATCTTCAGTTTAAACCGGCATCTGCAGTTCCTTCCTACACATCGTTGTATTGCTCTACTTGGGCTAGAATTTCAAGGCTGAATTCCAATTGCTGTGGATCCCTTGATCTATACCAAATTATGCACATCACATATTCTTTATTGGCATTGGATATTTACGCCCCACAGTTGGCCATTCAGCCCATCATGCCTGTCCCTGTTGTGGAACAGCTCCCCAACTGGTTGCACTTTCTAGTTCTTGGTCTGCAGCCTTGGTTGTTATGGCTTTGCAAGCGTGTTTGTCAAATGCGCTGTGTATGAACAGGAACAACGAAAGCTTCACTGCAGCTTCACTGGGACATCAATAACAACAAATAAATGTACAATAAATGTCGAGTTTTACCAGGGAAATTAGGCCGTGATGGTGCAAAATATGGAGTGGTTTGGTGCTGATAGGGTTGTGGGTTGTGGCTTTGTTTAATGTAGAGATACAGCGTGGAAACAGGCCCTTCGGCCCACCGAGTCTGCGCCGACCAGCGATCCCCACACACGAAAACTATCCAATACACACCTGGGACAACTTACTATTCTAGCAAGCCAATTAACCCACAAACCTGTATGTCTTTGGAGCATGGTAGGAAACATGCTCCCGGAGAAAACCCATGCAGGTCACGGGGGGAAATGTACAAACTCCGTACAGACAGCACCCGGAGTCAGGATGGATGGGAGGCAGCTGTTCTGGTACCTGGAGGTCGCAGTTCTCAGGCTTCTTGATGGTGGCAGTGGGAAGAGCACTGGTGATGTGGGTCTTTGAAGACCTCTTCTTCTTCTTGCGTATGGCATGCACAGCCTAAAGTTGTAGGACAACTTGTTCTATTTGATCTTACTTGAATGTGCACGCCGGGTTGATTGCATTTGTCTAAACAGGGCAGACCACGTGAAGGTTGCAATCTCCCACCCCCGGTCATTGAAGACATTAGCTGCCTACTTGAGTAGGAAGGACTGCCTAGTACTGACTTCTTGAGGCAGTGCCACCTGCAGGTAGATCCCTTCGAGAGTGGGAAGGTCAGTCAGTCAGTCCCTGTGAAGAGGAACGAGACAAAGGGATATATTAATGGGTTTTCGTTGAAGTGTGAGGAGAGGGGACCTGTTTGGAGCAAAAGAATCAGAATGGACCTGCTGGGATGAACGCAGAAATACGGAACTGCAGATGCTGGTTGACATAAAAGGACACTAAGTGCTGGAGTAACTCAGCAGGTCAAGCAGTGTCTCTGGAGAACCTGGAAAGGTGACATTTCAGAAGGGTCTTGACCTGAAATATTTGCTTATCCATGTTCTCCAGACATGCCGCCTGACCTGTTGAGTCACTCCAGCACTTTGTGTCCTATTGACTGGATGAATGATTTGATTTTGTGCCGTCAGCGTTCTGTGTTCTGGTCCAATGCTTGGGGACTTTTGGAAAAATTCAGGAAATAAAAGAAATGTTGCTGAATTTTGATGCATGGCCGTTGCCAAAGGGAGTCCACTAAAACCGGGATGTGAATTTCAAGTAAATAGTGGTTGCAGTCATTTTTAGACCCCTGTTTACTTGCTTGCGTGTCCTTGAATCTGAAGCTCCCATTTTGACATGCTGCTGCAGTCTCTCCGGATTGAATGCTTACTGTCCAAGCATCTGTAAACTGACTGCCCTCATCATTATAGCTAGTGCGAGTCGCATTTTGGGTAGGTTGTGCAGAAGAAGCCTTGTCAAGTACATTTAGTGAAAGGGCACTAAGCTAAAGATCAGATGTACAAAAATGCTGGAGAAACTCAGCGGGTGAGGCAGCATCGATGGAGCGAAGGAATAGGTCAAGACCCGAAACGTCACCTATTCCTTCGCTCCATAGATGCTGCCTCACCCGCTGAGTTTCTCCAGCATTTTTGCCCACCTTCGATTTTTCCAGCATCTGCAGTTCTTTCTTCAGCTAAAGATCAGCTAAAGGTCTCTTTGAGTGGCTCCTCATCAAGCTGCACTTCTCGTTCAATGACAATTAAAACATCCATCACCTCTTCATCCTGAAAGAATCTCCAGGATGCCGTGCCTCAAAAAGGCAGCTAATATCATCAAGTACCCTGCACCTCACTGGTGCATTCATGCTCTCATCTTGCTGCTACCATGGGGAAGATGATTTTGGAGGTTAAGAACTGCGACCACCAGGTTCAAGAATAGCTTCTACACCTTCCGCCAGTGGGCTCCTGAACAACCAAAACCACAATCCTGCTGCCACAACGGTCTACTTTGTTATTCGTTGCACGGAGTGCATTGGTTTTGCACTATGATGGTCTGGTCACCTAGTATGACTCAGTTTAGTTTATTGTCGCACGTACCGAGGTACAGTGAAAGGCTTTCGTTGCGCGCTAATCCAGCCAGCGAGAGACAACACATGATTACAATCGAGCCATTCACAGTGTACAGATACATGATGAGGGAATTACGTTTAATACCCTCATCGCCCCGATTCTGGCCTCTCCTCACTCGCTCCCTGTGCGGTTTCCGAATCAATTTCAAGATGCTTCTTTATGTATACAAAGCTTGCCCCCACCTACATCAAAAATCTGCTAACCCACCACACCACCTCCAGGTCCCTCAGATCGGCCGAACTGGGGTTACTGACCATCCCGCGGTCTAGGCATAAGCTCAGGGGCGACCGCACTTTAGCGGTTGCAGCTCCTAGACTGTGGAACAGCATCCCTCTTCCCATCAGAACTGCCCCCTCCATCGACTCGTTTAAGTCTAGACTGAAAACTCATCTTTACTCTCAAGCCTTTCTTGAGGTCCTCTGAGGGAGCGCTGTATGTATGTATCTATGTATGTATTGTTGATCTATGTACCACTGTATGTAGCATGTTAGTACCTGCACCAATGTAAAGCACTTTGGTCAACGAGAGTTGTTTTTAAATGTGCTATAGAAATAAAATTGACTTGACTTGACTAATGCAAGTTAAAGCCAGCAAAGTCCGATCAAAATTAGTCCGAGGGTCCCCGATGAGATAGATGGTAGTTCAGGGCCACTCTGGATGCAATAGGATGGTTCAGTTGCCTGATAACGGCTGGGAAGATGATGAATTTATTGCATGTTTGCTTATTGTGATTGCGTTAATGGTCTTGTTTCATTGTTGCGCTCCTGGTACATCAGATGATTGAACGTTCTTGACTCTTCTCTTCCCTTGATCTCAATAGCCGTGGATTCGGCCGGCGACGTGGCTCTATACGCGGGTCTGATTGTCGCCGTCTTCATCTTCGTGGTCATCATGCTGGTGCTTGGCATCATCGTGTACAAGCGGAGCTGCCGAGACTTTGACACCGACATCACCGACTCCTCGGCTGCTCTCACCGGGGGCTTCCAGCCCGTCAACTTCAAGACAGCCCGGCAGGGTAAGTGAAAGGCAGCGAGTGCCTTGCCCACAGCTACCCCCGTAGACACAGAATGCTGGCGTAACTCAGCAGGACAGGCAGCATCTCTGGAGAGAAGGAATGGCTGACGTTTCGGGTTGAGACCCTTCTTCACACTTATTCAGCTGCCAGATATACCATGGTTCTTCACAGCTGGGAGGAAGGAAAGATCTCTGTTCCTGAAGGAGCCTTTCACAACCTCAGCATCTTAGATAAGACATAGGAGCAGAATTAGGCCATTCAGCCCATCGAGTCTACTCCGCCATTCAATCATGGCTGGTCTATCTTTCCCTCTCAACCCCATTCTCCAGCCCTCTCCCCGTAATCTTTGACCACCCCCCCGCCCCTTTGCTAATCATGAAGGGGGTGTGGAGGGGGGGGACGAAAACTTCTCTCTTCTTTCTGGGATCTTTTGCTGTACAGTTCCTGATTCTAGATATATTGGGTGAAGACCCACCTTAGTGAAGATGCCCTCACTGCTGCCCTTGGTGAACTAGCAGGGACTTTGTGCTCCAGTCTCTGCATTAGGGATGGAAGCCCAGAGCTCTTGGATACAGAGGTGAGTGCACCGCCCACTGTCACTGCTGGCACAAACCCTTTCTTTGCTCAATGATTAAAGCAAGACACGCGATCCATGGCCACGTCATTGCTTTCACCCTGTTTTAATGAAAGCGACAGTCATTGCAAAGGCTTATCCTTGTGACAGCTGACACTGACATTGGCGGCATTGACTGCGTGGCAGGTCTATTTAGCTGTGTTGATTAGATGCCAATAGAAATGCAATGCCGTACAATGAGTGGAGCCACAACTGTTTGTTAAACGGATTGATTTTCAGTTTCATCGAGTGCAGAAGTAGGAGATGAAAATCGTTTGATATTTTCCATGACGGCTCTGTTGACTGTAAGACTTTGGTTAGGTCAAAGATTTGTTTAGTTTAGTTTAGCTTGGAGATACAGCGTGGAGACAGGCCCTTCAGCCCACCGAGTCCATTTTTGTTCTGTCCCACACATTCAGGGCAATTTACAGAAGCCTGTTGACCAACAAACCTACACACCTACACGTCTTTGGTGTGTGGGACGAAACCAGAGCACCCGGGAAAAAACCCATGTGGTCACAGGGAGATCATGCAAACCCCGTACAGACAGCACCCGTAGTCAGGATCGAACCCGGGTTTCTGGCGCTATAAAACAGCACCACCCTTGAATATTACAATACCTCACGTGGGTCTTCACCCAATATTTCTAGAATCAGTGAACTGATATGAGGAAACACATTTTTTAGAACAGAGATGAGGAAACACTTTTTCACACAGAGAGTTGTGAGTCTATGGAATTCTCTGCCTCAGAGGGCGGTGGAGGCCGGTTTTCTGGATACTTTCAAGAGAGAGCTAGATAGGGCTCTTAAAGATAGCGGAGTCAGGGGATATAGGGGGAAGGCAGGAACGGGGTACTGATTGGGGATGATCAGCCATGATCACGTTGAATGACGGTGCTGGCTCGAAGAGCCGAATGGCCTACTCCTGCACCTATTGTCTATTGTCTGTACAGCAGAAAGAAGTGCCTTGGGGTGTGTTGAGGATTTGTGACCAAGGTGAAGCAGAATGATCACATGAAGTTGGGGATGTACTAATGGAATGAGATGCACGAGCAGGAGAAGGTTGAATCTTGGGCCTTGGGAATCTCACCACGTTTTGTTTTCCCTCCTGTTCCAGACAACTCCCAGCTGCTGGGCTCTTCGATCCAACCCGACCTGACAGCCAACGCTGGGTCGTACCGAGGGCCGATGTACACTCTGCAGGACACAGCTGACAAGATACCCATGACCAACTCGCCGCTCCTGGACGCCCTGCCCAGCTTGAAGATCAAGGTGTACAATTCCTCACTGGCCTCCTCCATGCTGGTGGGTGGGATGGAGCCAGCAGGGGGCGCAGCGCCCGGGATATATCCAGGGAGCAACAGCAGGGACAACAATGCGGTCATGAACATGAGGAACAAGGTTCTCAGCTCACAACATGTTGGCACCATGCCCCGAGATCCAGGGTATGGTGCCAGTGGGACCTTCGGCTGCCTGGGTGGACGACTAACGGTGCCTAATTCAGGTTTGTGATGTGTTGATTGCATTCAATGATTGGATATTGCTGGCAAAGCAGTGTTTATTCCTCATTTCTCATTCCTCATTTCTGATATCTATGAACTCAGTAACTCGATCCGTTAAGTCAACCACATCTGTTGGGATTTGGAGTCATATACACGTCAGACTGGATTAGTTTAGTTTAGAGGTACAGCACGGAAACAGGCCCTTCGGCCCACCATGTCCGCGCCGACCAGCGACCCCCGTACATTAACGCTATCTACATGCAATAAAGGGGCTGTCCCACTTGGGTGACCTAATCCGCGAGTTCAGAAGAGTGTCTTTGACTTTCAAACTCGACGGCACTCGCCTGGAAAGCCTCGAGCTGAAACCGCAGGCTGCATCGACCGAATGCATACACACACACGCACACGCACACACACACACACACACATCGCTAGGGCAGGGGCCAGGGAAAGCGGGGGAGCGCTGTCTGAAATACACACCCGCGATGAAGTGAAAGGTAAACGGCTGCCACAGTAATGGTAAGTCCTTTAGAGAGCGCGGAGGGGTGGAAGAGAAGAAGTGGAGACACTTTTAAGAAGTATATTAAAATTTAGCGGGCATTTTACCTACTGGTCGGTCTTCCTTGGTCCTGAAAATTCCAATGAGCAAATCAAGTCAGCGAAGGAAATTGCCTACGGCTGCCCTCGACTGCCTGTATCTAAATAGCGACCCCACTCCACTACACTACGAGTTAAAAAGAGCCATGCCGACCAAATTTACTCGTGGAAATTTTTTCCATGACCTAGCTGAGGCCATGAGTATTCGGGAACTTCCCTCGAGCATGAAGGAGAGTTCCAGCGACCTCATAGGACCACGTGTCGACCATGCTGCGAGTTTGAAGGTCGAATGCACCCTTCTAAACTTGCAGATTAGGTCGCCCAAGTGGGACAGCCCCTGAAGGACGATTTGCACGTATACCAAGCCAATAAGCCTGCAAATTGTAAGGCCTTGTAGTGTGGGAGGAAACCGGAGATCCCGGTGCAAAAACCAACACAGGTCACGGGGAGAACGTACAAACTCCGTACAGTCAGCACCCGTGGTCAGGATGGAACCCGGTGCTCTGGCGCTGTGAGGCAGCAACATTACCGCTGCACCACCGTGCTACTGATCTAGGGGCACGTTTCTATTCCGGAACCTTCCTTATCACCGAAATAGCATAAAATTGTTTTGTGTGGCTGATCTAAATGTCTTCCTGCACTTAAAGCAAGTAGGCTGTTGTCTGCTCTTAAAAAATGTTGTACAGAGGAATGCTTGGCAAAGCATAGCGGAGATAAATCCCCATCACTGGGCGTTGCCAAATTCCACCTCAGCTTTCATTGAGCCTCGGATGGATTTACAGCCCACTGTGTTTGTGAATGTCACTGATAAGAACAGTCAATCCCATTATGGAGTTAGTAACTGAATCCACTGCGATCCCCAACAATAACCTGTGCCATTGTTCTGCCTTTTCCAGCTCTGCTGGGAGCTGTCGCCCGCAGTGGTTCTGTTGAAAAATAAGCCATCGGAATGGGAGGGTTCGCCGTTAATCGGTTTAAGAATGAGTAATTGCTGGTGGCGAGGCACTCATATTTTTCCAGATATGCAATTATTAATATCCATCCATATAAATCAGGGGCGGTGGGTGGAGAAGTTGGAGGGACTTACTTGCCTCGAAGGTTCATCATTGGGGCTGAACACGTGATGTTATTGTCAGCGTAATGTGCATGAAACCTTCACTCCATTGGCTTCAGAGAACAAAACCCGGCCGGATGTACAGTGCGCATCTTGCTATAAGACAGGGACAAATCAGACGAAGGGACCTGACCCGAAACGTCACCTATCCGTTTACTACAGAGATGCTGCGTGACCCGTTGAATTAAAGCGCGGAAGCAGGCCCCTCGAGTCCACGCCGACCAGCGATCCCCGCACACTAACACTATCCTACACACTAGGGACAATTTACAATCATGCCAAGTCAATTAACCTACAAACCTGCACGTCTTTGGAGTGTGGGAGGAAACCAGAGATCCCGGAGAAAACCCACTCAGGTCATGGGTAGAACGTGCAAACTCCGTAGGGACAGCACCCGTAGTCAGGATCAAACCCGGGACTCCGGCGCTGTAAGGCAGCAACTGTGTCCATCTTTGGTATAAACCAGCATCTGCAATTTTTTGTTCCTGCAAATTTCTATTTATTTGACTTCACAACAGGAGATAAACTGACACTAAATCATTTTATGTCCCCTGTTAAGCTTTAGAATCCGTACTCCCCATCTCTCATATCCACTGACGCGCCCCCTCAACTAAAATTCGACAGGCTTAAAACTGAGACCAATTTAGAGTCTGAATGATAATTCTATAATCTGAGCATTAGCCTCCGCATTGCTGGATTGTGAGCCACCCAGTCAGCTATCCTGCAGCTCCAAACTTCACTGTGTAAGATAAAGCCAGTGTGAGCAAGCATGTGGGAAGTGATTTCCTCTGTAAATGCTGACTAGTCTTGTTCCTGCGAATCCCTTTCAGCTGCAGGCCATGCCTAGCAGGTGCAAATCTAACTCTGATCATTTCTGACTGCCGTGGCTGGCTCAATGGATAGCAGCCTTGTCTTTGATTCAGAAGGTTGTCAGTTCAAGTCTTGGTCTGGGCACTGGTGCAACAAATATTGGCTGGTGTTCCACAGGTTGTGCTTTTCAATTGTGGAGTCACCTTGAAGCTTCCTGCCTAGCACCACTAGAAGAACCACACCACCAGAGACCCCGGGCCCGGGTTCGATCTCGAACTCGGGTGCTCTTTGTGTGGAGTTTGCATGTGACCGCGTGAGATACCACTGGGTGCTCCGGTTTCCTCACACATCTCAATGATGTACGGGTTTGTAATTAATCCACCTTTGTAAAATTGCCCCTAAAGTGTCGGGAGTGGATGAGAAAGTGGAATAAGATCAAACTAATGTGAACAGGTGATCGATGGTCAGCATGGACTCAGCGGGCCGAATGGCCTGTTTGCGTGCTGTAACTCTAAACATTATTTTGATGGTGAGAAGGGAGAATGTCTTTAATGCACTGATGTATATATATATCCATCAACCCATATTGTTAAAAGAAGTTAACTGGATTATTAAAATACTTTTTGGGGTACCCTATACCCCAGTTCCTAGTTTATTACCATTACTATATTGTCAGATGTACTGAAACATAGAACAGAGCAAAGGGAGAGGCCCTTCAGCCCACAATATCCGTGCTGACCCTGATGCCAAATTAAACTAATCTCTGATCCATAATTGTCCATTCCCTGTATATCTATGTGCCTATCTAAAAGTCACTATTGTGACTGCCTCGACCACAACACCCTTTAACATCCTCAAAGAGATGTTAAAGGTGCTATAGAAATACATGACTTTCCTTCGACTCGAGGGGGTAGATTTAAAAATGTGACTCAAAGCTTAGCAACAAAAAAGTGTTCATTAGTAACATGATGCGCTCACGTTAGACATGCGCTCATGTCACCCAAATATTTGTTCGTGCAGTGAGGTGCGGATAACAATGGGATGGCTTGGTAATGACAGAAACTCCCCAGTCTTGCTAATTTCAAGTTAAGGGCCTGTCCCACTGTATGAGCTAATTCAAGAGTTCTCCCTGATTCGAACCCGGAGAATTACGGTAAGAGCCTCTCGTAGGTACTCGGGGCTCTCGTGGACATTTTTCAACATGTTGACAAAACTTCACGAACTTAGCGCGTTTCCCGGATACCTGCTGTTAGCGTTACGAGCCGCAAAGAGACGTCCCGAGCTCCGACGTACCCGCTACGTACATTCTACGAGTTTGATTTTCGGGAGAGCTCTTGGGTAAATTCATATAGTGGGGCAAGTTCTTTAGCAGGTCTCTCTATTGTTTTGTAAATGGGAATTCACTTTGTAAGCAGCCCTGTCTGTAGTTGGACCAGTAACCAGTTGGCTGTGGTCCAAGGCCAACTCTCAGTTCAACGTTACATTTTTTCCCGTTTGCTACCATTTCCTGTTGACAGGGCAGAGTGTGTTGCCCATCTATTCATAAGCAAATCAAAGTGGCCAGTTGACTTATTTTTCCAACCCCACCCATTGAGGACCTGTCTGGTCTAATCCTACTTCTCTCGTTGACTCCGTATGCATGACCAACACCAGAATCCTGAGGCAAGCACTTTATTCCAATATCTGTCATGGGAAAAGATGGAAGGAAAAGTTCAAGGATGAGCTCAATTCTTGAAATGAAATGCAATATCCCCACCATCTCCTGGGAATGCCCTAGCCAGTGATCACACAAGGTGTTGAAGGGACATTCAGGATTAGGTATAGAACTAAAAGGACCTTGTTCCAGACTGGAAGTGCACAGTTATGCCCCTGTCCCACTTATGAAACCTGAACGGAAACCTCTGGAGACTTTGCGCCCCACCCAAGGTTTCCGTGCAGTTCCCGGAGGTTGCAGGTGGGTACCAAAGGTTGCAGGTAGTGGAAGCAGGTAGGGAGACTGACAAAAACCTCCGGGAACCGCACGGAAACCTTGGGTGGGGCGCAAAGTCTCCAGAGGTTTCCGTTCAGGCTTCCTAAGTGGGACAGGGGCATTACTGTGAGTAAAAGGTGTGAGCGCACCATCTCAGAGCCTCTCCACTGCCTCATCCACGGTTCCCGCCTTGTCCTCATCAATCACCTCAGAACCCACATAACCACAGGGGAACCAAGTCATCCTCAGTCCCGAGAGGCTGCCTGAGCAGAAGAAGAAGAGGATGTATAATTAACGTAATCTGAAAAAAAAAAACTTTTGAAAAATCTCAGCGGAGAAAATCCTGCGAAAGTTATAGTTATGATAAATGTCATCTGCCATCCACATTAACAGGAAACCGGCCTCCCATTGCAGTCTTACTGTCAAACAAGCCTCATTACTCTTGGCATCAGCAATCCCTTAATGTCAAGATTACGAAAGATTACAAATGCCCTCCACTGTTTGAAGCACATTCATATAAAATTCTGCAGTAAGCCACTCGAACTTATTAGCAAGAAAGTATTCATAAAGACTTGGTTGACCTTGTCACTGGATATCACTGAGAAATGAAAATATCCATTTAAGTTATTGCAAACTATCCATTGAAAATAATTGCACCGTCCAATTTTTTCTTTATCTCCCAGTCTTTGAATCGCAAGTTCCAGCTGCAACTCAAAAGTCTGACACTGGCAGATAAAGATACACTCAGCAAGAATAGTTGAGGCTCGTTTTGAGAAAGAACTTTCATTTCTGTTGTGACTTTGAGAACATCCATCGGGGTTTTGTAGCCAATTGGATACACGCTGCATCAGGGAAGCACGTTGGCGCTGCCTGACGGTGCCAGAGACACCCTGGTTCGATCCTGACTACGGGCGCTGTCTGTACAGAGTTTGTACGATCTCCCCGTGACCTGCGTGGGCTTTCCCCGGGTGCTCCAGTTTCCTCCCATACTCCAAAGACGTAATTGGCTTGGTAAAATTGTAAATTGTCCAGAGTGTGTGTAGGATAGTGATCGTGTACGGGGATCTCTGGCTGGCACGGGCTCGGTGGGCTGAAGGGCCTGTTTCAGAGCTGTATTTCTAAACTAAACAAAACCATATTACAGTTCCTGTTGTAGTGTAGGAAACGGCAGAGCCAGTCCAACCTTTGCCTCGGCAATTGGCCTCGGCCAGTCCAACCTTTGCCTCGGCAGTCCAAGAGTCCTCAACATTTGCAGTCCAACCTTTGCCTCGGCAGTTGATGTTCCTCTGAAATAGTTTTAAAGAGGTGGTGAAGACTTAAACCTACAGGTCTGACACCCCACCCCAAGAGGCAGACGTAATGTTCTAGACAGCTATTTCAACTTCACTTCAGCTACATTTTTCTCTTCTTATTCCAAACAGGAGTCTGCCTTCTGGTGCCTCAAGGTGCAATTCCGCAGGGCAAGTTTTACGAGATGTACCTCATCATCAACAAGAGAGAAAATACACTGTAAGTGGCAAATTTTACAAAGCATCGCGACTGCTTGTACCCAGTGTGGCTCTGGACAGAGCTTTTCTGCCGATATCATTGAATCATATAAAGCCCCTGTCCAACTTAGGAGACCTAAACAGCAACCTCTGGTGACCTTGCCCGCCACCCAAGGTTTCCATCAGGTCACCAGAGGTTTTGGGTCACTCTCCCTAATGGTCGAAAGTGGTTTCCGCATTGTCGAGGCTTCATCTAGGTTGCTGCTATTTTTTCATCATGATTGAAACCTCGACTAAAATAGGTTGCCGTTTTAAAAATCGATCATTTTTTAGTCGCAGGTCTAGTTGAAGCCGGTTTTCTTCATAGTTGAGGAAGGTTTTCAACATGTGTGGGAGGTGGTAGGAGGTTGCAGGTCACCTCGACCTTGATTGTTTTTTTTGGGTCGATACAATTTTATACACAATTTAAAAAACATGAAGTTGCTGGTAAGAATATTCGGACTGAATCTTGCCAAATATTTCAAAGTAATTTGAAATTTTCCTTCTCATTCCAACAATGCTCTTTAGACTAAATTGCATTCGAGACAGAAGTGCTGACCTTCTAATTCAATTGTATTAAAGATGAACTTTGGATGATTCTTAGGCAAAAGAATTATTTATACTTCACGAGGAAGACTTAGATTTATTAGCAGCTTGTCACCATATCCCGAAGCAATTCATAACCTCCGTAAGATTGTCAATGTTATGACGTACGGAACTCAGCAGATGATTTGCCTCCAACAGGTTCTTATGAACTGCAGTGTGATGATGACAAGATCATGTGCTTTTTGTGGTGTTAAATGAGGGGATACATCGGGTTCAGAACAGCCAGAGATCTGAAGAAGGGTCCCGACCCGAAACAGCTCCTGTCCATTCCCTCCACAGATGTTGCTTGACCCTTTGAGTTTCCCCAGCATTTTGTGTTTGGTTCAAGATTCCTGCATCTGCAGTTCCTTGTGTTTCCCCCAGCAGACATCTCCCCTGTTCTGCTTCAAAGTTGTGCCCTGGACTCTTTAATACAGCTGAGAAAGGAGATGGGGTCTCAATCGCACCTAAAATCCTGCAACTCTGACAGTGCAGCACTCCCTCTCAACTGCATCCTGTCAGCCTCGGTCCTTGCTGTTTAGTCACCGGTAAGAGGTTTAGTTTAGAGATACAGTGCGGGAACATGCCCTTCGGCCCACCAGGTCCGCACCGACCAGTGATCCCCGCACACCAACACTATCCTATACACACTAGGGACAATTTTTACATTTGCCAAGCCAATTAACCTACAAACCAGTACGTCATTGGAGTGTGGGAGGAAACCGAAGATCTCGGAGAAAACCCACGTAGGCCACGGGGAGAACGTACAAACTCAGTAGTTCTCCGAGCGTCAGTAGTCAGGATCGAACCCGGGTCTGAATTCACTGTAAGGCAGCAACTCTGCCGCTGCACCACCATACTGAAGGCCTGAAGAAGGATCTCGACCCGAAATGTTACCCATTCCTTCCCTCCAGAGATGCTGCCTGTCCTGCTGAGTTGCTCCAGCATTTGTGTCTATCTAAGAGATTCGAACGCCCTAGTATCTGAGGAGGGATTTCTCAAACTACACTCTTGTGGTAATACAGTTGTCAACATTCATCCCACCTTCTCATCCTTCTGTATCACAAGCTTGCAAGAATGGGCTTTAGGTTTAAATGTTGCCGAAAACATAGTCACACAGCATTGAAACAGGCCCTTCGGCCCGACTTG
Organism: Leucoraja erinaceus; assembly: GCF_028641065.1. Classification (NCBI taxonomy): domain Eukaryota; kingdom Metazoa; phylum Chordata; class Chondrichthyes; order Rajiformes; family Rajidae; genus Leucoraja; species Leucoraja erinaceus. The sequence goes on along the minus strand of NC_073410.1, from coordinate 7,153,704 downwards.
CCTATGCTGACCAACATGTGCCATCGACACTAGTCCCACCCGCCTGCATTTGGCCCATATCCCTTTTAACATCCATTTACCTAACCAAATATTTCTTCAGCATTGTGATAGTCCCTGCTTCAACTACCTCCTCCGGCAGCTCATTCCATTATACAGTACCTATCAACCTTGGTGTCAAAAAGTTGCCCCTCAGGTTCCTATTAAATCTCCCCTCACCTCACCTTTAACCTATGTCCTCTGGTTCTTGAAGGGCAGGGAGACAAAATATAATTCTAAAAATGTCTCCTCATGGTGACAAATCGGTGTGGGAACTGGCCTATGCTCCTTACTCAGTCCTTGAGAGAACACAGTTATTTAGCTGGTTTAAGGGCCTGTCCCACTTTCACCACCTAATTCATGACCTTTTTTACTCGTGGACATTTTTCATCAGGCTAGAAAAACGCCCCGACCTACTTGATGCCACGAGTACCTACAACTAGCATCACGACCTGCCACGACCTACTGCGACCTCGTGACGACCATGCTGCGAGTATGAGTCAAGGGCAAACTTGGCAGAGGTCATGAATTAGGTCTGGAAAGTGAAGACAGGCTCTTTACATTATTTAATTACTTAAACCACAAAATAATAAACTGATTAGCACCAGTGTTCATTCACGCATCTTTACACTCACCTTCTTGCACAACTCATGCTAGACGCCAACGTTAAGTTGAGTTCATCTTTTAAACAAGTCAAAGTTGTTAATGTCACTGTAACCTTCATAGTTCTACCACTACACAACAGAACTTTGACTTTACTGAATGAACTCAGACAGACTTTAGACTTGCAGCGTGCAAACAGGCCTTTCGGCCCACCGAGTCCGTAACAACCAGTGACCACCCCGTACACTAGGAGCACTGGCAACACAGTAGGGAGAATTTACAATTGTGCAGAAGCCAATTAACCTTCAAACCTGCACCTCCAAACGGGTCACAGAGAGAACGTATGGATTCCACACAAACAGCTCCCGTAGTCAGGATTGAACCTGTTCTCTGGTGCTGCACCAATGCGCCACTCTGGAGCTTTTTTCAGTCTTTTAGGAAGGTTATTTGTTCTTGATGTCCTTTGGCCACATGGAATTAATGTATGTTTTCAGGTTCCTGGAGCTTACGTAATATTTTACAGTAAGGATCTGTTTTGGGTGGCTGGGAATAACGAGTGTTGCATGCTTTGTATCCCTGCAATGTACATGACAGCTGTATGTGCTGGGTTCGGCTAATTAGTGATTCCATATCTTCGCCCATAGTTTATGTGGTAATTCCATATTTTGGATCACAAAACCAGAATTTTCTCAAAACAAAGATTCCATTCACCGCCCAGAGATGCTGCCTGACCTGCCGAGTTCTTCCAGCACTTTGTGTTTTGCTCAAGATTTTGGCATCTGTAGTTCCTTGTGCCTCCAGAAGAGTTGCTTCCTGAGGTTGACTTGCTCTTGGGAGCATGCAGATAGTTAGTCATGAATTGTCACCATCGGTTAAAATTAATGCACAGAAACTGTACACAACAGGTTTGAGGTGTTCCAGCTCGTGATCCTGACAGCCTGAGAGGTTTGAAAAATTACCCTAGTACTGTGATCCATTGGCACAGCTATCTAAATCTTCTCTATGTGGGCCATGCATTTCCAGTAAGCAAATAGCCACAAAGCAGGCTCACTGAACACTGCGCTACTTGTTTGACAGTGAAGAGATTGAGTTTGCCGGTAGCAATCTGTCTTGTAAACCTGTGTACCCGTGCATAGACACTTCTTCATGCAGTGTTATATGTTGTTAACCAGCTGATGGTGACTAAAGCACGTAGTTTGTGAGCAGCGTGTCACAGTGATAGAAGACGTTGGTGAGGCCGCATTCAGAGTATTGTGTTCAGTTCTGGGCACCATGTTATGGGAAAGATGATTTCAAGATGGAACGGGCGCAGAGAAGATTTACGAGGATATTGCCAAGACTCAAGGGCCTGACATAGGGAGAGGTTGAGCAGCTAGGACCTTATTCCGTGGAGCGCAGGAGGATGAACGCTGATCTTCTAGAGGTCATGAGAGGAGTAGAGGCACAGAGACTATTCCAGAGTTCTTAGGCCCCCTTAGGCAATGGCTGCCCACGGGTGTTTCCAGGGTGCTATTCCCTATATGGAGGACGCCTGTGTGTGACGTGTGGAGACTGGTGCACAGATAACTGGGCCCAGCACTTCAACTCCCCCTCCCATTCCGAATCCGACCTTTCTGTCCTGGGCCTCCACCATGGCCAGAGTGAGGACCACCGTAAATTGGAGGAGCAGCACCTCGTATTCCGCTTGGGTAGTCTATACCCCAGCAGTATGAACATTGACTTCACTAATTTCTGGTAGTCCCTACTTTCTCCTTCCCTTCCCAGCTCTCCCTCAGCCCACTGGATCCATCTCTTCCTTTCTTCTTCCCCCCCCCCAACCTCACTCACATCGGTCTGAAGAAAGGTTTCAACACGAAACGTTGCCTATTTCCTTCGCTCCATAGATGCTGCCTCACCCGCTGAGTTTCTCCAGCATTTTTGTCTACCTTCGGTCCTTGACAGATCTGGGCCTCAGGTCGTCTTGGACTGAATTTTCAATCTGACCCGAAACGTTATCGTTTCCTTCTCTCCGGAGATGCCGCCTGACGGGCTGAGTTACTCCAGCATTTTGTGTCTATCTTCGGTATAAACCAGCAGCTGCAGTTCCTTCCTACTCAAGACTTGATACAGTACTCAAACCCACAAAGTCTTATATTCTGAGATGAGAGCGGTCTGTCCATTAAGTCACAACCAGCACTGTAAACAAGTTGAGGGTTCCCTTATCCACAGTCCTCAAAGAAAATGGCCAATCATTGGAACTTTTATTGGTGGATTATTATTATTAGCTTCTTTCGAGTTTATAGACAGGATGGTGGATCCCGACTTCCTATCCAAGGTAGACGCTTTCCGTCAGTTCCCCTGCTGGTGCCAAAGAATTACGTAGAATCAATGAAGCAGAGCCAATTAATTTGCTGCCTTGATGCTCGCTCAACATACAGTATCTTCAGCAGCACGCAGAGCCACAAGGAGCGTTCTGATTGATGTGTCCCACTGACTCTGTCAGGGGGATCTAATCTGGAAGTACGCATTGTCCATCATCCTCAAACTGCTCTGGGAATCTATTTGGTTCATCGTGTTGCAGTTGTCCTGACTATAGGCGGCACGGTAGCGCAGCGGTAGAGTTACTGTCTTACAGCGCCAGAGACCCGGGTTCAATCCTGACTACGGATGCTGTCTGTACGGAGTTTGTACATTCTTCCTGTGACCTGCGTGGGTTTCCTCCGGGAAGCTCCGGTTTCCCCCCACACTCCAAAGCCCTTCGACCTTTCCAGCATCTGCAGTTCTTTCTGAAACATTGAGCCACATAGTATGACAACACCTTTACAGTACATGGGGATAACGTTTAGTGCAAGATCAAGCCAGCAAAGTCCGATCGGGGAAAGTCCAAAGGTCACCAAAGAGGTGGATGGTAGTTCAGCACCTGGGCACCAATGTGGGACAACTTACAGTTGCCAATTAACCTACCAATCCGCACATCTCTAGATTGTGGGAGGAAACCGGAGCACCTGGACGAAACCCACACAGTCACAGGTACAAGGTGCAAACTCCACACAGGCAGCAGCGAAGTTCACAATGTAACCGAGTGCACTCCAGCAGCGGCTCCACTGGCCAATGCTCTGTGCTGCTCTCAGCTCCGATTTTCCGAGAAACCGGAACGCTGAGCAATTTCGAAGTCTGACTTGATTGCACCTCACAGTGGAAAATGGCACAGTGCCTGGAGTTGTTTTAACTTGCCTGCAACAACAGACAGGCAGCCTCCACCGCGTTAAGTGCAGGGTAGTGAGAGGGCTGATAGGAAGACATCGGAGAGGAATTATTCTGAATTCCTGTCTGGCAGAAATAGGACGGCAAATTTATTAATGCCCGCAAATAATTCCCAAGCTGTTCTCGGCTGCCTATCACCAAGAGAATGAGCATATTGTGACTGGACTTCTCTCAGGGTTAACGCACCGAGCACTGAATTAGGCCTTTATTAGCACATCACTTTCTCCAGTTGTGGCAGCCCTGGTATTTAAGGTATGTGATTTCATAAAAGTAACCTTTAATTTTGAGACAAGGATGAATCAGAAGCTTTAACTATCACCCGTGGAACTTGTTCTACAGCTCCTTCAGAGCCAGGCAAAAACTCTCTCACCCTCTCTCACCCTCCCAGCATATCAGAAAATAAAACTTGCTGTAATGCCTTTTATGTTGTGGGTGTAGCCCAGGCATTCACGCAAACCGTCCTCCCTTCCATGGACTCCATCTGCACTTCATGCTGCCTCAGCAAGTCCGGCAGCATAATCATGGACCAGTCTCACCCCCTCCCCCCCCCTCCCCCCGTCACACCCTCTTCTACCCTACATCAGCCAAGAGGTACAGAAGTTTGAAAACGCACAACCTCCAGATTCAGGGACAGTTTCATCCCAAAGATAGACACAAAAATGCTGGAGTAACTCAGCGGGACGGGCAGCATCTCTGGAGAGAAGGAATGGGTGACGTTTCGGGTCGAGACCCTTCTTCAGATGCTACTTCCCAGCTGCCATCAGGCATCTGAACCGTTCTCTGATTAGCTTGAGTGCAGTCCTGACCTCTCATCTATCACATGGGAGACCTGTAAAGTGAATGGATGGGAAGAGTTAGGAGGGAGAGATCAAATGGGTATTTGGGGGGTGATGGCAGGGGGGGGGGGGGGGGGGGGGATATGGGAAAGTGGACAAAGATAAGGGGTGAACACACCAGAGGGGAGGGTTAACTAAATTTGGAAAATGCAACACAATTCGACACTAAATGCTGGAGTAACTCAGCGGGACAGGCAGCATCTCAGGAGAGAAAGAATGTGTAACATTTTGGGTCGAGGCCCTTCTTCAGACTGAGAGTCAGGGCAGAGGGAGATGTAGAGATAAGGAAGGGTAAGGTGTGAAAATGAGACATCAAAAGAGACGAGGCTCAAGGAAAACGTAGAATAGATCATTGTTAGCTAGGAGAAGGTGACAACGAAGCAAACATAGATAAAATGTAATCAGGGAGAGAGACTGGTCGGGAAGGGGGAGAGATGGAAGGTGAGAGAGGGAAAGCAGGGGTTACTTGAAGTTAGAGACGTCAATGTTCATACCGCTGGGGTGCAAGCTGCCCAAGCGAAATATGAGGAGCTGTGCCTCCAATCTGCGCTGGGCCTCACTCACTTGCAGGGGGCTGTGATTCACTGTGCAATCTCCAGCCTGCATCTCTGCAGTAACTCAATTGGAAGAAAACACACTGAGACAAACTCCCTGAAGTGCAACAGTGCTGTGGATAACACTGGTAAATTAAAGCAGGGCTGTCAGTCACACACACACATAAAAAGAGGTCCAGGGAAGATGATTGTATTTGAATTGAGTGACCCGTGATCTTTGTTGCATGACCTTGTGGCCAAAGCAAATATTCTGTGGCTCTGGTTTTAACCTCCCCAGTCATCATCATTGGAATCTGATACGTGAAAAAAAAAATCTGATATGGGAAATATTTTTGTGACTGTATCTGCCTGGCAGGATTGGATTCTGCTGGCTTTTCCTTGCACTATACGTTATTCCCTTATCATGTATCTAAACACTGTAAATGGCTCTATTGTAATCGTGTATCATCTTTCAGCTGACGCACACAGCAAAAGCTTTTCACTGCACCACGGTGCACGTGACAATAAACTAAAACTGCACGAAACCAAACGGTCTGTCCCACTAACGTGGCTTCTCCGTGACTGCCTTCGACCTTCAAGCCCGAGGGCGTTCGACTGAAAACGGCGACTTCCCTTTTTCAAGTTGGATCGACAGTCAGCGATGAAACCGCGAGCCGGATCGACCGTTTACACACGCGCGCACGCACACTCACACGCACACACACACACACACATCGCAAAGGCAGGGGCCAGGGAAAGCGGGGGAACGCTGTCTGAAATTCACACCCGCGATGAACAGGAAGGTAAAAGACGGCTGGCACAGTTTCGGTAGGTCCTATAACGAGCGTGGGGGGGGGGGGGGGAGGTGGAGAGAAGGGGGGAGAAGGAGTGAAGACACTTTTAAGAAGCCAGCCAACTTTTAATAAAAGGTACACAAAAAAGCTGGAGAAACTCAGCGGGTGCAGCAGCATCTATGGAGCGAAGGAAATAGGCGACATTTCGGGCCCAAAACCCTTCTTCAGACTGAACTTTTAATACAGTTTAGCGGGCATTTAACATTACCGGTCGTTTTTTTTTCTCAACGAGCTTGGCCTTCGACTACCTTCGATTAGCTTTGATTGCCTTCGATTACCTGCGACAGCATTACGATCGACCTCGACTAAACCTACGAGTAAAAAAGAAAATCGATTTTTTCCATGGCGACCTTTTTTTACTCACGGGCATTTTTCAGCATGTTGAAAAAAATACACCGCGACCTAGCTGAGGCCTCGAGTATGCGGGGACTACTCTCGAGGGTGAAGGAGAGTTACAAAGACCTCCTAGGACCTCGTGTTGACCATGCTGCGAGTATGAGTCGAGGGCAAACTCTTCTAAACTTGCCAATTAGGTCAGCGCAGTGCAACAGGCGACATGCAGCTCCTTCCGACACATCTCGGCGGCGTGGACTCGACCAATGGGCCCATTTCTATCCTGTATCTCTAAGCTAATCTAAAATTGGGATGTGGGAAGACTACAGGATGGCAGGGGCACAGAGAGGACTTGCAATCTGGCACAACTGCGGTCAGGATTGAACCTAGCCACGGGCGGTGTGAGGTAGCAACTCCATGAGCTGCATCACTCTCCCATGAAAGAGTTGTCCAGTTTATTCCCAAGTTCTGCACTCCAAGCCAGAATCTTACAATTGAACTCTTTTTGCTTACAAAACCAATTTTGTTTTGCAAGTTTCACGACAATGCTGCCTTCCAGATTGTAGCATCCATGTGCATATGTTTGCCAGATTACAATGGGTGTGTGTAACATCCTTATGTACGTGTGACAGACTGTAATAGCTGTGTGGGTGTGTATCAGAAACATCCATGTGCGTGAGTATGCCTAATTATAACGTGTGTGGATCATTTACATGTGTGTGTACGCCAGACTGTAATGCCTGTGTGTTTGTGTGAGAAAAATCTATGTGTATGCGTTTTAAAGATTGTTAAAACACACACTCACTCCCTCATTGAACTGCTCAATACCATGGTGAATTGCGCCTGCTTCAAGCAGAGGCTCGGCATACGTGTTCCATTTGGATAGGGACCTGAGGAAGGATTTGATAGATTTTGTCATAAATGTTGTAAAGATTGATATTCTGGGGAAGATCGTTGCTGCCCCCTTCTGGTGGCATCGATGACAAAAACAAGGGCCCAGTCGATGAGAAAACCATTGCAAATGCTGGAAGGTTAGAAGAGGAAACAGCGGGTGCCAGATTGCGAAGGAAATGCGTTTGGAATCTTGATCGAGAAAACCGACGGCTCCATAGGTGCTGCAACTCAGTGGATTCTCCAGCATCAGCGTCTCTTATTGATCGAGAAACAAACGGCTGGTGGAACTCAGTGGACCAGCCAGCATCTATGGAGGGGAAATGGACAGACAACATTTGGTGTGAAGAAGGGTCCCAACCCAAAACATTGTTCATTTCCCTCCACAGGTGTTGCCAGGCCTGCTAAGTTCATAAGAGATGGGGGGCAGAATTTGGCCATTCAGCCCATCAAGTCTACTTCACCATTCAATCATGGCTTACCTCCCAATCTACCTCCTATCCCCATTCTCCTGCCTTTTCCCCATAACCCCTGACACCCATTCTCATCAAGAATCTATCTACCTCTGCCTTGAAAATATCTATTGACTTGACCTCCACTGCCTTCTGTTGCAATGAATCCCACAGATTCATCAGCCTCTGACTAAAGAAATTTCTCCTCATCTCCTTTCTAAAGGAACATCCTTTAATTCTGAGGCTATGACCTCTGGTTCTAGACTCTCCCACTAGTGGAAACATCCTCTCCACATCCACACGATACAGGCCTTGCACTATTTGGTAAGTTTTAATGAGGCCCCCGCTCATTCTTCTAAACTCCAGCGAGTACAGGCCCAGTGCCATCAAACGCTGATCATACATTAACCCAATCATCCTTGGGATCATTCTTGTGAACCTCCTCTGGACCCTCTCCAGAACCAGCACATATTTCCTCAGAGATGGGGCCCAAAGCTGCTTACAATACTCCAAATGTGTTCTAACTGGCGCCTTATAAAGCCTCAGCATTACATCCCTGTTTTTATATTCTGGTCCTCTTGAAACAAATGCTAGTGTGGTGTTGTTCTTCTCTGCAGACCCCCGTCGGAAGGCTCCCAGACGGTGCTGAGCCCCATGGTGACCTGCGGACCCACGGGGATGCTGTTGTGTCGTCCCGTTGTACTCAGCATCCCCCACTGTGCTGACGTCTGTGGACCAGACTGGACCATTAAACTCAAGACGCAAACTCACCAAGCTGCCTGGGAGGTAAGGACATATCACGAGGAGAATAGGTTGGGTGAATGCACGGGGGTTCCCCCCCTACCACCACCAGAGTAGGTGAATCAAGAACCAGAGGACGTAGGTTTAAGGTGAGAGGGGGAAGATTTAATCATTGTTCTCACAGAGAGTTGGGAGTGTGTGGAAATCTCTGCCTCAGTGGAGGCAGTTTCTCTGGATGCTTTCAAGAGAGAGCTGGATAGGGCTCTTAAAGATCCATGAGTGTGGCCTCACCATCAGGTCACTAGTCCAGCATGGATACCCCTGGAATTTCATTCCCATTCTATCCTTGTGTAGCAAAAGGCCATGTATCTGGAACCGTGCTTTGGACAATAAGGCGTGGCAAGCTGGAATCTCCCCTTTCTTGGCAGTCGGAACTCAACATCGACCCATCATCTATCTTCAATCATCGGACTTCAATGTTATATCTTTGCATTAAATGGGCTGCACGGTGGCGCAGCGGTAGAGTTGCGGCCTTGTGGCGCTTACAGTGCCAGAGACCCGGGTTCGAGGGTTTTCTCCGGGATCTCTGGTTCCCCCCCCCCCCCACTCCAAAGACGTTCAGGTTAGTAGGTTAATTGGCTTAGTGTAAATGTAAATTGCTCCTAGTGTGTGTGTGTAGGACTGTGCTAGCGCGCAGGTATCGCTGGTCGGCACGGACTCGGTGGGCCGAAAGGCCTGTTTCCACGCTGTATCTCTAAACTAAACTAATGTTGTGACCTTTGCCCCTGATCTTTGCACTGTGGATGGTTTGATGTTATTCACATACAGTCTTTTTTTTTACTGGACCTGCATGCAATTCACTGTACCTCGGTACACATGACAATAATAAGCTTAACTAAACTAATATTGAGGCTTATGCAGGAAGAATGATTTAGTTTGGTCACATTCAAGAATCTTCAAATTAGGCCAATATCAAAGTGAAATGCAATCTAGCCGTTGAAGATGTTTTACCTTCTGTCATCATCAGCCTGACACCAGATTATAGGCATCAGATAATCATCTCAGAGTTATTACTTATGCAGAGATGTGATTGCTCTCTGATTGATTGCTTTAGATGATGCAGTGTTGATTGCTTCTGCCATTTGCAGATCATCGTTAATGGTAAGATATGCTTCGCTAGAAGCAGAAGCACAAATCTGATGGCAAGTCAGGCAGTGGAATTGGTAGGGTGTCGAGAGAGAGAGAGTGTTTTGAGGCAGCAAGCTGGGGAAGGATGGGTGAAGAGAGGTCGCGCTGAGCTGACACAGCGCTGACAGTGTTTCAGCTCACGGTTTCCTGAAGTAAAAGTAATGGCGCTTGCCCTTCCCCTGCAAATAGAGGCAAACGTATTAAAGACAGAGTCAGATAGAGCTCTTGCTGCTAATGGAATCAAGGGATATGGGGAGAAGGCAGGAATGGGGACCTGATTTTGAATGATCAGCCATGATTATATTGAATGGCGGTGCTGACTCGAAGGGCCGAATGGCCGACTCCTACACCTATTTTTCTATGTTTCTGTTACAAAATACTTCAAACTGTTTCCAAACAATCTCCATAAATCAGGTGCTGTGTTATGTTGCATAGAAAAGACAAAGCTCACAATGGGGGTGATGGGCTGAACTCTCTCGGAAGTTCGTAAATGATAGGAGAAGAAATAGGCCATTTGGCCCATCGAGCCTACTCCGCCATTTAATCATGGCTGATCTATCTTTTCCTCTCCACCCCATTCTCCTGCCTTCTCCCCATAACCCCTGACACCCGTACTAATCACGAATCTGGTCATCTCTGCCTTAAAAATATCCATTGACTCCACAGACTTCCGTGAAAATGAATTCCATTCATTAATTCCATTGAAAAACAAAGCTCCCAAAGTCCCTGTGGTGTGAATGGCATTTGGATTTGGGTAAAGGATGGTTTGTTGGTAAATGAGTGTAGGGATTGGTGAGTGGGTCCAGAGATGCTGCCTGATCTGCCGAGTTACTCCAGCACTTTGTGTCTATCTCTGGTTGATGGGACTGTTGGGAGTATTAAAATGGGATTAACGTAGGATTAGTGTAAATGGGTGCTGTGTGGTCGGTGCAAACTCAGTGAGCCGAAGTGCCTCTTACCATGAATGTTTCTCTGTGCCTGCAGGAGGTGGTGACGTTGGAGGAGGAGAATTTAAACACACCCTGCTACTGTCAGCTGGACACCCAATCCTGCCACGTCCTCCTGGACCAACTTGGAACCTATGCACTCGTTGGGGAATCCAACTCCCGCGCCGCCATTAAAAGGCTCCAACTGGCCATCTTTGCACCCACATCATGTACATCCCTCGAGTACTGCCTTAAAGTATACTGTGTGGAGGATACTCCGGATGCTCTCAAGGTACGGTACAGCTTGGTTCGAGAACAGCTCCGTCCAAAACCACAAGAAACTTCCATACCCTTTGCCTGATGGGAGAGAGGAATGAATTGTGGACGCAGCCCAGATCGTCCCTTCCATTGACTCCATTTGCACCTCACGCTGCCTCGACAAGGCGGGCAGCATAATCAAAGGCGGGTCGCACCATGGCCACTCCCTCATCTCCCCTCTCCCATCAGGTAACGGGTATTGAAGCGTGAAAACACAAACCTCCAGATTCAGGGACTGTTTCTTTCCAGCTGTTATCGGGCAACTGAGCCATCCTACCACAACTAGAGAGCAGTGCAGTGTGTAGGATAGTGTTTGTGTGCAGGGATCGCTGGTTGGCGCGGACTGGGTGAGCCCAAGGGCCTGTTTCTGCGCTGTATAACTAGACTAAATTAAACTAGAATCTGTAGTGGGGTGAGTTTGTTGTCTGAGTATTCCTGGTGGCTGAGGAGGTGATTCATTACTAATGTTTGTGTCTCACTGCAGGAGGTGCTGGAACTGGAGAGGACATTGGGCAGCTATTTACTGGAGGAACCCAAGAGTCTGCTGTTCAAAGATAGTTACCACAACCTCCGGCTTTCCATCCATGACATTCCCCACTCCCTCTGGAGAAGCAAACTACTGGCCAAGTACCAGGTGAGAGATGATTGTCGCACCATCGGCAGCGTGGCCTGGGGAATGATTTACTTTGTGTTCAGATTCAGATTCAGATTCAGATTCAACTTTAATTGTCATTGTCAGTGTACAGTACAGAGACAACAAAATGCATTGTTGCTTCTGGTTGACTGAGTTTCCCAACGGCCGTCCATGTTAAACTCAGCACGGTGGCGCAACGGCAGAGCTACTGCCTTACAGCGCCAGAGACCCAGGTTCGATCCCGACTACGGGTGCTGTCTGCGCGGAGTTTGTACGTTCTCCCCGTGACCTGCATGGGTTTCCTCCCCCACCACAAAGATGTACGGGTTTGTTGGTTAATTCACTTGGTGTCATTATAAATTATCCCTAGTGTGTGTAGGGTTGTGTTAATGTGTGCGGGGATCGCTGGTCGGCATGGGCTCAGTGGGCCGAAGGGCCTGTTTCCACGCTGTATATCTAAACCAAAAAAAAACCCCAAGTGGTCAGAAATAATCAGCCCTCCCTCTTTCTTGCGCCTTTTCAGGAGATTCCATTTTACCACATCTGGAGTGGAACTCAGAGAGCGTTGCATTGCACCTTCTCCCTGGAGAGGTACAGTGTGGCATCCACTGAATTCTCATGCAAGATCTGTGTCCGACAAGTGGAAGGAGAAGGACAAATATTCCAGTTGCACACAGTCATCGAAGAGGTAAGAGCAAATGGCTGGGAAGTCTGGCAGGCAGGTACAGTCACAAACTTCCAACACTACGCCTGCAATTGTCCAGGAAGCATCAATTGAAATGGTGGCTGGGAATATGAGGTGTTATGGATGAATGAATGGATGATGGATGAATGGACGTATGAATGAATGGATGATGAATGGATGTATGAATGAATGAATGAATGCATGAATGAATGAATGAATGAATGAATGAATGGATGTATGAATGAATGAATGAATGAATGAATGGATGAATGGATGAATGGATGAATGAATGAATGAATGAATGAATGAATGAATGAGAATGAATGGATGGATGAATGGTGAATGAATGTATGAATCTTCTCTTCTTGTGTATGGCGTGCACAGCCCAAAGTTGGAGGACAACTTGTTCTATTTGATCTTATTTGATTGTGCATGCCAGGTTGATTGAATTGAATGAAACAGGGCGGACCACATGAATGCAATCTCCCATGGATGGATGAATGAATAATTAATTAGTATTCAATGTAAGGAATTTGCCTTGGTTGTGTATGGAAGTGCACAGCCCAAAGTGGGGAGGGGGGGGGGGGGGGGGGGGGGGGGGGGGGGGGGGGAGGACGAACAGTGGTTCTAATTGATCTTATTTATTGTGCATGCCAGAATTGTTTGCATTCCTTGAAACAGGGGCGGACCACATTGAAGCTTGTTCTCCCTGTGACCTCTCCCTCATTCCCCAATGAATGAATGAATGAATGAACAAGTTTATTGTAAATTTGAAGTATTCACTCTACAATAAGTTTAGCCTTAGTTTAGCTCTGCTTGGAAACAAGCTGACTCAGGCAAACAGGGGCCCACAGGGGGGGGGGGGGGGGGGGGGCACGATGGCACAGTGGTACTACTTGCCCCCTTACAGTGCCGGAGAGAATGAAGGTGAAATTCTGATTGTCAGGGCAGTCTGTATTGACTGGAAATCTGAAATAAAAACAGAATAAACAGAAAATATTCAACAGGTCGGGCAGCATCTGTGGAAAGAGAAATAGTTAACGTTTCACCTTTGTAACCTTGCAACAGAAACTTTTATGAAGGTTGAAGATAGACCCAATCAGTCTGAAGAAGGGTCTTAACCCCAAATGTCACCTACTCCTTCACTCCATTGTTTTAATAAAAGACGTTCACTTGTAATCATTTGCATTTTCATTTAGTTTGCGTTGTGATCTTGAACTCTGAATGTGTAACATGTAACATCAACACAATACCAGCTGTTAACAGGCAACCGAATGGTCCTCACATCAGCTAGAGTGTGGTCTTGACCTCCCAGCTACCACATTGGAGACATCTGTACTATCTTTATATCAGATTTTACAGATTTTACAAAATTATGTTTCTGCAGTTATAACACAAACAAAAAAAACCAAAACACACAATTACACAATTCCACACTAACATCCATCACAGTGAATCCCCAAACACCTCCTCACTGTGATGGATGTTTGTGTGTTTTGGTTTTTTTTTGTGTGTTATAACTGCAGAAACATAATTTTGTCCGAACTTATGTTAAAATGATAATAAAAGATTCTGATTCTGAACTATTTTTGAATCAGATTTTATCTTGCACTAAAAATTGTAAACTTTATCTATTATCTCCGGCCGTGTTGGACTCCGTGCCACTGGATCCTGACCCACATCTGTCAGGGACTGTGGGGTGGCTGTCTGTGCACCAGTCTCCCCACGTTAAACAAAGTCACACACAAGTATCCTTAGCCTTTAATTCCACACCGTGGACGGCCTGATTGTAATCATGTGTAGTGTTTTCTTTGGACAACGCACCAGCAAAAGCTTTTTACTGTACCTCGGCCCGTGTGACAATACGTGACTAAACTAAAACCCAACCTCTCTTGACAGAATGCCAAATGCGTCAGCCCACTCCACACACATGTCAGTGCCAATGTGACCACCCAGGTAGGCCCTTACGCCTTTAAGATTCCATACTCCATCAGGCAGAAGATCTGCACAAACCTGGACGCACCAAATACCCGGGGCAATGACTGGAGGTTGCTGGCTCAGAAGCTTGGAGTGGACAGGTAAGACAAGATTCACCTTAAAACATCATTCATTCTTTAGTCAGAGGGTGGTGAATCTGTGGAACTCTTTGCCACAGAAGGCTGCGGAGGCCAAGGGTTATGGGGAGAAGGCAAGAGAATAGGGTTGAGAGAAATTTGGATCAGCCACGAGTGAATGGAAGAGTAGACTTGATGGGCCGAATGGCCTAATTCTGCTGCTCTAATTAGAACCTAATCTACGAACAAATAAGTTATTGTCAAAACAATACAAATGCTCTAATCTACGAACATAGAACATAACAAATGCTCTAACCTACGAACAAATAAGTTATTTTTTGAGTTTGAAGCCATAGTATGTTGCACAGCTGACGAAAGTTCCTGAGCGTCCTTGTAACTCCTGTTATTCCTGTGTTTTTTTTTTCCCCTTTCTCCTCTCCCTTGCTTAGATTTCTCACCTACTTTGCAACCAAACTTAGTCCGACCGGGGTCATCTTGGACTTGTGGGAAGCGCAGCACCAAGACGATGGGGACATCAATTCCCTTGCCAGTGCCCTGGAGGAGATGGGCAAGAGTGACGTGATGGTGGTCATAACAACAGAAGAATGCTGAAACACAAATAACCTTGGCAACTGAGTGATGAAACACGAGCATCTATGGCAACATGTTGTAGAAATCAGTTTGCTGCTCAACTGAGCACCCGGCAAATTAGGAAAGTAGTATTTTTACAGAAGAGAGTGGTATTGTCACGTTCAATCTAGATGAAGCCTCTCTCCGATCCAAAGCTTTGGGCAGCTTGTAAAAGGTTAACAGTTTCTTAGGAAACGCATTTAATTTATTATCCATATCTTTGGATGCTTTTTCGTTCGCTCCTATATTGAAACTTTGTGAGAACCCAAGGAGTTGTTTACATACATGGCAGTTGTAGACGTCACTCAAATGCTGTTGAAGAGAAACCCAGCTGGAATATCACAGGAAGAGAATGAGTCAGATGCAGGCAGTAAGTAGTAAGATCACGCAGGGCCATCTCATCTGCGCTCAATTCATTGCTCAAAGCTTTTCTCCCTCTCTCCCTCTCCCTCTCCCTCTATCTCTCCCTCTATCTCTATCTCTATCTCTATCTCTCTCTCTCTCTCTCTCTCTATCTCTCTCTATCTCTATCTCTATCCCCCTCTTTATCTCCCCCCTCCTCTCCCTCTCTCTTTCTCCCCTTCCCTCCCTCCCTCCCTCTCTCCCTCTCCATCTCTATCTCTCCATCTCTATCTCTCCATCTCTATCTCTCCATCTCTATCTCTCCATCTCTATCTCCCCCCCCCCCCCCCCCCCCCCCCCCCCCCCCTCTCCCCCCTCCTCCTCCCTCCTCCTCCTATCTCCCTAATAAAAGAACTCAGACATTCCCACTGACGGAAGTCATGGCCAACAATGGCCACTTTTGTACTGCATTGCCTGCCTGACAAAATGTAGGATAATGAACATGGTAGGAGGACATGTGGAGGTACAGTATCTGCTAAAGTTAAATGCAGTCACTTCTGTGCTAAAGCCCATCACTTCTGATTAAGGTGAAGATTTTGATGGGTTCAGTGCAGGTGTGCCTAACCTTGCAACCTCCTCCTCTCCATTGAACGAGCCAGGAGTAGATCATAGACAGTCTTCACAAAAGCAAGCCCATGCATTAAGATATGCTGAAGACTGAAGCCAAGCAATAGCCATTCATTGAAGCAGCCCGCCATCACCAGAATTGTTTCCCATACAAAAGTTGCAATGTACTGAAAAAGTAAATTGCCCAACGCACGTATAGCAACTGGACTCCAACTCAGTGTGATTCAGGACCTTAGTTTGAATGAATATGGGCTTCATATTCTTAACATCGTATCATGTTTTGATCATCTTAAGGCACAGTCAGCATAACATTTTCTCTCTGCAAATCAGCTTTTAATTTTAATTTTAATCTGCATAATGAATGTTATCCCAGGCCAGTGTGGAATTTGAAGCCTTTCTGCTCTAACCCAGACACTGTCACCACGGGTCACTTCCTAGATCTTTTAATGAGGGAATTTATAGTAGGTGATGTCCTAATTTCTCCGATCCATCTCCGATCCATCTCCGACCATTTTACTGAACCATAGATTGCCTCAAAACCAAACCAATCTCACGGATGAAACCAGGGAGAGCCTGGAGTTTGTGGAACATGAATTGTAGCAAACATGAACACTGAACATTGGAAGAATCCTTCAAGCCATTTTAGGGTAGCTGAGATCTGCATCTCGAGCTAGCGTTGGACTGACTTGGTTAGAAGTTCGTCGTTCTTTGTGTGCACAGTCCGAAGGAAATAAGTTGCTGGTGGTACGACACCGATTGCCCAAGTTCGACTTACCTTTCCAGAAATCGCCAGATGACAAAGTCTCCACGATTTCTTTCCCAAGTCAACCACCCGGTTAGGGCCACTATCCAATGATGTCTTACTCCAAACTTGCCTTTAACAAAATACTTATGGTCACGTTTGATGTCATGTCATGAAAGACATTCACAGAGACTTGTAGCATTGTCATTTCCAATATGGTTTTGAAACATCTTCAGTTGACTAAAATATTGAGCCAACCAAAAGATATGTCAGATGAACAAGGGAGTGTGTGATGCATTCTTGGTGCTGTATTGGTGTCAACGAGATTGTGAATTCTCCAAGGGTGTATCTATAAAAATTAGGCTATTTGTAGAATCTGCATATTGACCTATTTATTTCCAAGATGTTTTAGACAAATGCATTTTAAATACATCCTTGTGTGATGTTGTTTTTAAATGATTACTTCAAGAAGTTAGTTATCGGGCACAAACGGCCAACTTTTCTGTGGCAGTGATCTTCCTGCACAATGTCTGAGCAGATTGGAAAGCAAGATCATCAGGAAATATGCTTGCATCTTGAAGAGTTGGTGACTGGACTCCTGAATGTTGCTGCAAACAGTCCCCTGAGAAAAATCACTGGGGCATTTTAAAACATTGTTCAATGTCACACTTGGTTGCTTGCCCGAAACACTCAGCCTCCAAAATAAACAGGTCTACTGACTTCAGTGGAAGCAAAGTTCAGAAGCAGCGTGCAAGATGGAACTGACACCACATTGCTCATTCAAGCGATGGAGGATGAATTTATATCTGAAGTATGTTTTTTTTAATCTTCCTTGAATATCTTTTCTACTGATGAAAAATATATCAGAGGTGGGGGGTGGTGGGAAAAGCTGTTGGCAATGCAGGACAGATGGAAGGTCATGAAAACTCCAAGGACAGGCCCAGCAAGAGTTGGCAGCTTACATTCAGAAGAACCTTGGAAAGACTTGGCCTCCACCCAACATCAAAAAGGTGACCCAAAAACCAGCAAAATCACACACTCCTTTTGATGCTTCAGCCACTTGATATCAGTACTCTGGGGTGATCTTTGAAAAGAAAATTGGCAAGGGTTGTTTTAGATGACTCCATATAGTTTTTACAAAATTATACTTGAGCCACTTGTGACAATTCCTGCAGTCCATGTACGCAGAGGTGTAACGTAGACTTGGATTGATGTAAATCCACTTACCTCTGATGGAGAAGGTTGGCACTAACTTTCAGAATGCTGTGGCCAGCAATATTTTTTTTCAGTATTCAATGATTAAGAACGGCTGAAGGTGTTTTAGCGAAGTTATCCTCTCTATTTTCCCATATAAGGGGTACCATTATACCAACCGGTTAGTGAAATAGTGCTTTCATATCTTTCGTTCACTCCAAGTGCTATGCAAGTTTATAGAATTAATTCATTTGCAGACATATCACAATGCTTCGGTTCTTTACGTACATCTTTCATATTTATATGTATAGAAATTGCTGGAATCTATTGCTCTGTCCCTTTTCATTTATTTGTTCATTCTGTAAACTATCGATTGTAAATAAGTTTAGCATTCCTACTGTAACAAAATTAATTTTTATGCAATAAATTATATTTCCTAGTTTAATGAATCAAACATTGTGCTTTTTTGGAAACTGACTTGTAATTCCTCGTGTCACATAAACAAGTTCTGCATCTTCTCGATGCTATCTCAACTCATGTCCCAGTAATCTAAAGGGAGGAGAAGTCTGAGGGAGATTTGGTAGATGTAGATAAAGGATTGGGCAAACTGGATAGCAGAAAGCTCTTTGGCAGACAGCTCAAGGGCTAGGTTTAGTTGTTAGTTGAGTTTAGTTTAGAGATACAGCGCGGAAACAGACCCTTCAGCCCACTGAGTCCGTGCCGACCAGCGATCCCCAAACAGGAACACTAGTCTGCACACACTATTGACAATTTACATTTATACTAAGCCAATTGACCTACAAACCTGTACGTCTTTGGAGTGTGGGAGGAAACTGAAGATCTCGGAGAAAACCCACGCAGGTCATGGAGAGAACGTACAAACTCCGTACAGACAGCACCCGTAGTTAGGATCGAACCCGGGTCTCTGGCGCTGTAGGGCAGCAACTCTACCGCTGTGCCACGTGCTGCCCAGCTGTGAAATCAGGATGAAGAAGACAAAGAATGACTGGAGGAAAACCCTTTTGATTTGGATTTGAGTTTGGGTTTGGGTTTGGTTTAAGCATTTGGGTTTGAGTTTAAATTTAGTTTATTGTCACGTGTAGAGAGGTACAGTGTAATGCCCCTGTCCCACTTAGGAAACCTGAACGGAAACCTCTGGAGACTTTGCGCTCCACCCAAGGTTTCCGTGCGGTTCCCGGAGGTTGCAGGTGGTTGCCGGAGGTTGCAGGTAGTGGAAGCGGGTAGGGAGACTGACAAAAACCTCCGGGAACTGCACGGAAACCTTGGGTGGGGCGCAAAGTCCCCAGGGGTTTCCGTTCAGGTTTCCTAAGTGGGGCATACAGCTTTTGTTGCTTGCTATCCAGTCAGTGGAAAGCCAACACATGATGACAAACCAGCCATCCACAGTGTACAGATACGTGATAAAGGGAATAAAAAGATTAATGTCCAAAGTCCAGTCCAGTTGGAATTAGGGAGACATTTATACAGATGTTGTTGGAGGTAAATTCCATTGTTGCCTTCAGTAGGGCATTGGATAAATATATAGCGGTGAAAGGTTATGAAACCAGAGTGTTCCTCTGTTGCTGCATCAGCTCAGAGATGATTTGGACTGCATGACATCCTGCTGCATCGTGCAATCATTCCTTGATAATAACTAGACTAATAATCCAGAGAGCTTGACTAATGGAGGTGTAAATTTAATTTGCACAAGATGAGGAACTTAAATGAAATGAATTAAACAGCTGCCAGTGGTAATGGATTGTTATAAAAACCCAGTGATCTGTTTAGGGGATAAAATCATGCTATCCATATCTGGCCAACTGCGGATCCTCAACAATGAGGTTGGCTCTGAAATTGCCCGGCAAAGGATTCGATTCTATCCCAACCTTCACAAGCTGTGACCGCAACTTCACCGCGCAAACTGCAATCAATTAAATTATGCCATAGGTAGACAAAAATGCTGGAGAAACTCAGCGGGTGAGGCAGCATCTATGGAGCGAAGGAATAGGTGACGTTTCGGGTCTCGACCCGAAACGTCACCTATTCCTTCGCTCCATAGATGCTGCCTCACCCGCTGAGTTTCTCCAGCATTTTTGTCCACCTTCGATTTTTACAGCATCTGCAGTTCTTTCTTAAACATGAAATGTAACCATTGTCAATGATACACTATGGTGTCTAGGGAAGAGTCCCGACCCGAAACATCACCCATCCTTTTTCCACATTCTCACAGTTTGATCCACCCTGCCTTCTTTGCAACATAAACAACATTTGCTTTCTCACAGTTTCCAGTACTGGTGAAGGGCTTTTCTTCCCCCTATTTTCTATTTGACACAGTTGGTGCATCCAGCATTTTCTTTTTTTTTTTGCTTTGGATCTTCTTGCTCTTGGACGTACTGGTGCAATAACCAGCCCCTTGCAAAATAAGCCTCTACTCTGTGTGGAAACAAAAAAAAAGTACCGCAGATGTGGGTTTACACCAAAGATAGAGACAAAGTGCCAGAGTAACTCAGCGGGTCAGGCAGCGTTTCTGGAGAAAAAGAATGGGTGACGTTTTGGGTCGGAAACCTTTCTTCAGGATGGAAGTGGAGGGGAGGAAACTGGAGGTTCCCCTGCTCTATCTCCGCATCGAGCCTATGAGTTGACTCAAAGAATTCTACAGAATTGTCTCGTAAACTTATCTGCAGCCAAACACGCATTCAACGGCAAATTAATAGTTACGGTCTGGCCTTGATTGAAAAGCGCTTGGAATCCAATAATCTCCAATTTTACTTCTGCTTATCTATTTGCAAAGGGAAAAAAAATCTATTTTGGATCATGTGTACAGAGATTGGGAGATTACCTTTCGAATTGTTATTATTCAGAATTCAGAATCAATTCATTGGCCAAGTATGTACACATGCAAGGAATTTTACTTGGTTCTTCTTCTTACCGAGTCCACACACAAGATTAGAAGTTGTTCAGCCAGAGCTGAGCCCACACTTTACGGCATCTGCATACAATGGTGTCTGTCTTGTCACTTCTAGTGCTTCTTGTGCATGGTGGTGGAAAGATTGTCGGAAACGGGGCCGCGACGTGAACGCACTTTGCTTCACCCCATTATACTTGGTGCCTTGCTCGTACATGGTAAAAACAAATATGCAACGGACAATTAAAAAAATATAATTAAAAAATGTAAAAATAAAGTGCAAGAGTAAAAAGGGGCAGATTTGTTATATGTTGCACATGTGGATATCTAAAGTGCATTTGGGGAGTACATAATTGTTTGGCTTACAGACCAGAATGTAGCGGTTTGATGCGGCTGTTAAATAGAGCTACCGCTCGTGAGAGGCAACTGTTTATGTGACTGGATGTGGAGGTTTTGATAGTCGTCTACATGAAATGCATTCATATAGATTTCAAAAGCTCACCAGCTGTGAACGCATTGCTGTCTTCTCCCTGAGGCCTGATGTGCACTGTCTGCACCAACATGCAGTGCCTAAACACAGTGGGGTACCCCCCTCTTGTCCACATCTCCTCAACTCCCAATTTGTTATTTCCAGGGCATTTTCTCATCAAACACTCCATGCTTCTTTGTTAAGCAGGTGGTGGGAGATCAACCGCCTGCATCTCCGACAATGGCGAAAAATCCTTTATATCTGTGGACATTTAAAAAGGCATCAAATGTTTTGTAGAAGACCTATATGACTTTTGGAGACCATGTAATTTGGTCGTGCAGCATTAGTTACTCCAATGAACATGCAATGACATTGGACTTTAGCTGGAGTAACACATGTCAACATGGGCGGTCACGGTGGCGCAGTGGTAGAGTTGCCGCCTTACAGCGCTCACAGCATCGGAGACATGGGTTCGATCCCGACTACGGGTGCTGTCCATACGGAGTTTGAACGTTCTCCCCGTGATCGCGTGGGTTTTCTCCGAGATCTTTGGTTTCCTCCCACACTCCAAAGACGTACAGGTATGTAGGTGAATTGGCGGTGAATGTAAAAATGAGCCCTGGTGTGTGTAGGATAGTATTAATGTGCGGGGATCGCTGGTCGGTACGGACTCGGTGGGCCGAAGGGCCTGTTTCCTCGCTGTATCTCTAAACTAAACTAAAATCAGTTCATATAATTCTGAAATTCGACTGATCATTTCCCATGCATCAATTAGTAACAGACTCGTATCAATTGAAGTTATTCCCTTGGGCCTAGAGCAATGGAGTCATACTAGTCCCACCTGCCTGCGTTTGGTCCATATCCCTCTAAACCTGTCCTATCCATGTACCTGTCTAATTGTTTATGAAGTTTTGCGATAGTCCCTGCCTCAACCACTTCCTCTGGCAGCTTGCATACACCCACCACTCCTTGTGTGAAAAAGTTACCCCACTGGTTCCTATTAAATGTTTCCCCCTTCACCACTGTTGCAGGAGCGATCATTGGTCGATACTCCACGCCAGCCTTATTCATAAGTTCATAAATGATGGGAGCAGAATTAGACCATTTACTCCGCCATTAATCCATGGCTGATCTATCTATCTGCCTCCTAACCCCATTCTCCTGCTTTCTCCCTATAATCCCTGACACCCGTACTAATCAAGAATCTATTTATCTCTATCTTAAAAATATCCATTGACAACCTCCACAGCCTTCTGTGGCAATTAATTCCACAGAATCACCAGCCTCTGACTAAAGATATTCCTCCTTATCTTCCTAACAAAACGTCCTTTAATTCTGAGGCTGTGAACTTGGTTCCAGACTCTCTCACTAGTGGAAACATCCTCCATCTAGGCCTTTCATTATTCAGTAAGTTTCAATTAGGTCCCCCTCATCCTTTTAAACTCCAGCGAGTAGAGGCCCAAATGCTCATCGTATGCTAACCCAACCCATTGCTGGGATCATTCTTGTAAACCTCCTCTGGGCCCTCTCCAGAGCCTGCACATCCTTCCTCAGATATGGGGCCCAAAACTCCTCGCAACACTCCAAATTGTGGCCTGACCAGCACTCTATCGAGCCTCAGCATGACATCCCTGTTTCTGTATTCTAGTCTTCATACCATCCCAAAGGGGGAGACCATTAAAGATAATTCCTTCTGTACTTTGAACTCCACTCCAGCTCGCTACAGCCCAGCCGATACCATTGCACGCCCGAAACCCTGAGATTCCAACCAAGCCCCCACTCTGCAAACCCTGAGGGTCTAGGTCTCCCAGAAGATCTGTTCCCTGATGGACCCAGTCACACACTGGTCAACCAGATCACCCTACCGTGCCTTGGTCCTCCAATGACCACATTGGCCCAGCTCCCCACCCGCAACAACCCTCTAAGGCCACACTAGGCTCTCTAACCCTTCGCCCTTTCTCCCCACCTCATCCCCAGCCTCAATCCTCAAATGATACCTTCCTGCATAAAAAAAATTCCGAGTTGTGACCAAGTTGCACCTGAAGGCTCAAGCCTCCAGTTTTAAATAGGTTAATGGCAGCTTCAAAATAGCACAAACGGAAGTTTACATCAACGAATGGAACAGCAGACCCAAAATATTGCCCTGAGGAAATTAAATATATTTGTGTTTTTTTGACATGAAAAATGAAGTATGGAAGATGAGAATGTGTACTGAAGGATGGTTAATCTTGCCTCGTGACAGCGTGTCCCATTTTCACACAAAAACAGATTACAGCAAAAGTCACCAGCGACTGTGTATTCTTGGACACTTGTGGAAGAAGAATTGAACAGAAAACCTATCTGACAATGCATTGATAACCAGTTGATTCTTGTAGCTTACGTTGTTAGTAGAAATGTGCTCAGGTATAAGACTTCAAAACCACCTGGATTCTGACCTAACTGTGGACTGTAGGACTGTGGACTATAGTAGGACTGTAGGACTACAGTCCACGTCAACTGTGGACTGTAGCACAATGTGGACTGTAGATGCTGGTTTATACCAAAGATGAACACAAATCGCAGGACAAAACTCAGTGGGTCAGGCAGCATCTCTGGAGAAAAGGGATAGGTGACATTTTAAACTGTGACCCTTCTTCAGACTCCAATAGGTGACGTTTCAGGTCAAAGGAAACAAGAAACCTCACCTATTATTTTCTCCAGAGATGTTGCCTGACCCGCTGAGTTACTTCAGCACTATGTGTCTATCTGCGGCTAACACAAATCAGTCCCAACGCTAGGGATTCTGATACCAGACCTAACTCCTCCTCATATCGAGACACAAGGAACCGATCCAAATCATTGAATGTCGCTTCCGTCCACAGTTGCCCGATCCGTGAGCATAGCACAAAGTGCTGCAGGAACTCAGCGAGTCAGACAGCATCTGTGGAGGGAATGGACAGACAACATTCTCGGTTGGGAACTTTTTTCAGACTCAAATGTTTGCTTCCTTTCCAATAGAGTTTTGCCTGACATTGGAGAAGCACAATTATATGTCTGGATTTGACTTGGAAATGGTCACAATTACATTGCACTCCATAAAGAATTGATGCGGGCGGTGGTGCAGCAGTAGAGTTTCTGCCTTGCGGCGCAGACCCGGGGTTGATCCCGACTACGGGTGCTGTCTGTACGGAGTTTGTATGTTCTCCCTGTGACCACATGGGTTTTCATCATGATCTTTAATTTTCTATCAATACTCCGAAGTCGTAGAGGGTTATAGGTAATTACAGGCCCCCTCAGCCCAACTTGCCCACGTCAACCAACATGCCCCACCTACACTAGTCCAACCTGCCTGCATTTGGCCCACATCCCCTCAAAACCTTTCCTATCCATGTACCTGTCCAAATGGTTCTTAAACATTGTGATCGTACTTTCGTCAACTACCTCCTCCGGCAACCCGTTCCATATTCCTACCACCCTATGTGTAAAAATGTTCCCCCTCAGGTTCCTATTAATTCTTTCCCCCCTCACTTTAAACTCATATCTGGTTCTCGAAAACCAGACAATGAATCCATATGATTTCACTAAAATACTGCCCTACAAATTCCTGATTTTGTTTTCTAATCCATTTCCTTTTCCATTACTAATATTCCTATTTAAACTCAACCTGTGACAGATGCCTCGTTATAGAACAATCAATGAAGAATCTGGAACTCGTTGCCACCACTTAGTGGTCTCTAATTGTTCAGCCCATCCCTTCTTGTTTCAATAGCAGTGCAGCATCAGCAGTTGTCACATCTTCCAGCACCTCTCCTGTTGCCAGACACTGTGCAAGAATGGTGGTCAGAGCCTCTCCAATTTTCTCCTTGCTTCCTCTGGACAAGTAATTGAATCTCCAAAACATAGCTACAGACCTACTGCAGGTAAATGGGATCAGTTTGGATCAGTACAATGAGTGGAGTGGGCATGCTGAGCAAACATATGTGTTTTCTGTGCTGTGACTCTTGTTAACAGCCTTGGATATTTTTCATGTGAAACTGTGAATTGAATTTTCTTAACTCCTGCTCCTTTACTAAGCTTATCTTATCGAATATTCCACAGGATGTTCCAATGTTGGCCCTGTCCCTCTCTCCCAAGGCCAGCTTAAGAATACTTTCCACATTTCTACCTTCATGTTTTCTATCAACTCTTTAGTCCCCAATTGTACCCCTAAGCCATGTAGGTTTGTGGGTTAATTGGCTTCAGTAACGATTGTAAATTGTCCCTAGTGTGTGTTGGGTAGTGTACGGGGTGATCGATGGTCGGTGCGGACTCGATGGGCTGAAGGGTCTGTTTCCACACAATCTGTCTGTAAATCTAAAGGAGAGGTTTGGATAGATATAGGCCAAACACGTATAAATGGGGCGAGCTTGATTGATGTGGATGAGTTGAGCTATACGACTCTATGACTCTATTTTCAGTGCAGTCACCTGATATTTTTTTTTTCTGAGCTCCAGAGAATACATGTGAAATGTAGCATTACAACAGTAATAACAATCTGATTTTTTTTTTTTTAAATAGTTTCTCTCCCCAAAGGATTTTAGGCCTCACCTAGTCAATTATAAACTGTTTCGCAAGCAACAGCCATATTTATTTGACAGCCATTTTACAGAGAATGTAGGAGAGAAGACATGCAGATATTTGAGTCTAGATGTTGGGAGGTCATGTTGTAGTTGGATAAGACATCGGCGAGATATACACATACATTTAGAGTACCGTGTCCTGTTGTAGGCACCATGTTATAGGAAAGATGCTGTCGAGCTGGAAAGGGGGCAGAGAAGACTTGAGTGGATGGTGCCAGGTCTGAAGAGCCTGAGCTACAGGAAGAGGTTGAGCAGGATAGGACTATTTATTTGAGCACAGTAAGATGAGGGGTGATCTCATAGAGGTGTACAAAATCATGAGAGGAATAGATCAGGTCAACGCACAGAGTCTCTCGCCCAGAGTTGGGGAATCGAGAACCAGAGGACATAGGTTTAAGATGAGGGGGGAAAGATTTAATAGGAACCTGAGGGGTGACATTTATTTTACACAAAGGGTGGTGAGTGTATGGATTGAGCTGCCAGATGAGGCAGGTATTATTGCAATGTTAACAAACATTTGGACAGGTACATTGATAGGACAGGTCGGCCAAATTAAAATGCAGGCAGGTGGGACTAGTGTAGATGGGACATGTTGGTTGGTGTGAGAAAGTTGGGCCGAAGGGCCTGTTTCCTGCCTCTATGACTCCACGGTTATATGATCTGTCAGTTGCAGGATAATTTAAATGCTTTGCTCTCCAAATCCTTCCTGTTTCCTATGTTCATCCCTCGCTAGTAAAACAGCAACTGTGACAATGGAAAGAAAGCTGGTGTGTAGTGAAGCTATTCTGGGATTCACATGTTGAGCTCTGCACACTGTCAGCTTGCAACATCACTGAGTTCTGTATTCTCTGACCTCTCTATTCGATCGAAACATGACAGGGGCTCCACAATAAATCAAAGACAGGCCGCACACTTGAGGTGCAAATCAATAGCTTTATGGAGCTATGGCCCAATGGGTTGCAAACCAGTCTCCAAGCTTAAAGCTCTGGGCACAAGGCTCTCAATGCAAAGGGTCCAGGCTGAAGTGCGATCTTCAAGGATGCTGTGCCGTCAGAGATATTGATCTGCAAATCGTTCTGCTTCTTGGAAGGTGCATTACATTGACGGTGGGAGTGATGTGATGATTTTTTATTTTTTATTGATAAGTTCTAGAGTGCATGAGTTCCAAGATGTGGTATAATATCATAATCGTAGTGTATTAGCCAAGTATGTTTCCAAACGTATGAGGAATTTGGTTTGCCATGCAGTCATACCAAAAAATATTGAACAGGCTTCACATGTTAATTGGGGGAGATAGGCTATTCAATTGCACATGCATCGTTGCAGAGTATCTGAGTGAACATTTGCACGGTTTAATTGCAAAAAGTTCTTGATTCCCCAACTCTGGCCAAAAGACTGTGCATTTACACCATCTATTCTCTTCATGATCTTATATATGCCCCACTAATAACCACATAACGCTCTGCACTCTTTACAACTTTGAGAGCAACTCCACAGAGACGCTATGGTGCGGGGTGATCTTATACAAGATACAAGATCCATTTAATGGCAATTAAATGTATCTTGTATAAGATCACCCCGCACCATAGCGTCTCTGTGGAGTCGCTCTCAAAGTTGTAAAGAGTGCAGACCGTTATGTGGTTATTAGTTTGTTCAGCATTGCCATCGGCATATTCTGCCTAACCCAATGGCTACGACAGACACACATTCTTTAGTGTAGGAAAGAGCTGCGGATGCTGGTTTAATGCTATAAGGTCTTTGGGTGAGCATACAAACTCTGTAAAGACAGCACCCGTAGTTGGAATGGAACCCAGGTCTCTGGCGCTGTAAGGCAGCATCTTTACCGCTGTGCCACTGTCACGCCCCAGTTTGGTGCAAGTTAGGATTAAGTCTGGAGTTTCGGACGATCTTGTTATCTGAGAGGGGAATGAGAGGGTTACCTGAGGTGTGCTGGACTAGAGAGAACTTGTGTATTCTCTGCCCTCACACCCTGATTCTGCTCTTGATCAGAATTGGAAACACCCGGTCCAGACTCTGGTGACCTATCAGCAGAGCTAAGTCGAAGGAGGGTCTTGACCTGAAACGTCACCCAGAGTCTGAAGAAGAGTCTCGACCCGAAACGTCACCCATTCCTTCCCTCCAGAGATGCTGCCTGCCCCGCCGAGATACTCCAGCTTTTTTGTGTCTACCTTGGAGCTGAGCTGACGGTCCCTTTGATAAATGATTGCAGACAACACACTTTGCCGGGCAGCATGCCAAAGGATCAGCGGGCTATTTCTGCCCCAGTGCTGTTAAAGCTTTTTAGACGTTCACTGACAGGAGAGCTGGAGTGATTGCACACCAGAGATTTGTAGCCACTCATTAAATTGAACCTTTGACATATGCAGGAGGCTTTAGAAAGCAGGTTGGTCCATAAGTGCTAATGTGGGAACGCAGTCTTGCTTAACATAGCCTTGAATCGTTGCTACCTCAATTAGCAAGTAGCTATTTAGACATCAGGGAATTAAGTTTTCAAAGTGGTTCTCTGAATGGCTTTCAATATTTGTGATTGTCAGTGTCTCAATGCATAGTTCCCACTGCGGAGTTTTTATTTAAAACTGAGGAGACGTGCGATCATTTACCCATCACTTCACCATGTAGTGGGAGAGTCTAGGACTAGAGGTCATGGCCTCAGAATTAAAGGATGTTCTTTTGTTGAAGAGTTGAGGAAGGATTTCTTTAGTCAGAGGGTGGTGAATCTGTGGAAATTCTTTGCCACAGAAGGCTGTGGAGGGCAAGACAATGGATACTTTTAAGGCCGAGATAGATAGATTCTTGATTAGTACGAGTGTTGGGGGTTATGGGGAGATGGTTGGAGAATGGGATTAAGGGCCTGTCCCACTTTCACGACTTAATTCTTTCATCCCGACCATTTTTTTTACTCGTGGACATTTTTTATCAGGCTGGAAAAAACATCCCGACTTACCCGATGCCACGATGTACCTACGACTGGCATCACGAGCTGCTACGATATTAGCTACGAACTCCTACGGACTCGTCACGAACATTCTGCGAGTTTGAATCGAGGAGGAATCTTGGGAGAATTTGTGAATTACCTCGTGAAAGTGGGACAGGCCCTTGAGGAGGGAGAGATGGATCAGCCCTGATTGAATGGTGGAGTAGACTTGATGGGCCGAATGGCCTAATTCTGCTCCTATCACTTATGACCTTACGACCATGTTCCTTGTCATGTTCCCACCCTGGAGATAACCCATGATCTCTGCTCCCAGTATGATCCTGCTTCCCAATTTGCCCTATCCTTCTCTGTTCTTGCCCCTTTCTCCCTTTTTAGGTTTAAGTCTATTACTGTCATTAAGTCTATTACTGTCATGTGCACTAAGGTGCATGCTATTCCGACAGATTAGATATACCATATCATCAAACTCGAGTGCAATAGATAGAGCAATGGGGAAGATACTGAGTGCAGAATATAGTTTGCAATAATACACAGCTCCAGTTCCATATCCACTATGCGCTGCCTCACCCGTTGAGTTTCTCCAGCATTTTTGTCTACCTTCAATTTTTCCAGCATCTGCAGTTCTTTCGTAAAGGATAGTTTGAACGTCACCAAAGAGGTAGATAGTTGCCACCTGGAGGTAGGTAGATGTGAAGCAAAAATATTAACATTTTTGGTGTTACGAAAAGTAAAGTTGAAGTTCAAATGAAGACTGACATGGTTAATCAGTCCGATCTACAGACTGATGGGTTTTTGCGTCAGGTTGCGAATATCAAAGAGCTGCTGATAAATTATGCATTTGCACAGGAAACCATTAGATTCAAAAGCAGCAGGGCTGATTCTCTAAGTGGCCAATTGAGAAGATTTTAATTTTGCGGTGGATGGTGAGCATTGGATACTGCCAGACGCTTGCACAAGGTACAAATGACGGCCTTCTCCATTTCAAAAGGCATCGAGGAGGAAAAGCGCTGAGAAAGATCACATTTGGCCATGGATGAAATCTTAATGACGGGGGCTGTGTAACTTGTGGAAGGATGGCTTGCATTTGTATAACGCCCTTCTCAAATTCAGGATGTTTTCAAAGTGCGATGTTGCCAATTCAGATGTTGGAATCTTGAGTAACACACAAGATGCTGGAGTAACTTGGCAGTAAGCTCCTGATGGGGCATGTGGGGCAGAAGCCTCTCCTGTGCCACAGGTCTGGTTTACTCTCCATGGGTCCGGAGGAGCCGGCTGGAGTGGGTCTGAGGCTCGTCTCCTGAAGGTACCAGGAATCGAAGACCGAGATTCGAAGAGGAACGGCTGGTAAGAGAGACGCAGCGAAGCACACACGAGGTGAGAAGGTCTCTCTGTGATTCAAGGACCCAAACAGTCTTTCCAGATGAGGCAGAGGTTCACTTCCACCTCCTCCAACCTCATCTACTGTATCTGCTATCCCTGAGAAGTGTCAACATCTCTACATCGGCGAGGCCAAGCACAGGCTCGGCAATTGTTTAGTTGAACTCCTCTGCTCAGTCCATCTAAACCTAACCTGATCTCCCAGTTGCTCAGCATTTCAACTCCCCCTCCCATTCCCAGTCTGACCTTTCTGTCCTGGGCCTCCTCCATTGTCAGAGTGAGGCCTGGCATAAATTGGAGGAACAGCACCTCATATTTCGCTTGGGTAGTTTGTGAACATTAACTTCTCTAAATTCAGATAGCCCTTGCTTTCCCTCTCTCTCTCATCCCCTCCCCCTTCCCAGTTCTCCCACTCATCTTACTGTCCCCGACTACATTCTATTCATTGCCCCGCCCCCTCCCCTGGCATCAGTCTGAAGAAGGGTCTCGACCCGAAACCTCGCCCATTCCTGCTCTCCAGAGATGCTGCCTCACACGCTGAGTTACTCCAGCATTTTGTGTCCACACTCTATGGTGTAAATATTAAAGAGGCAATGAAGTATTTGCTGCTGATAAATTCATTGACCTGAAACATTTACTGCTGTTTAGGATTGATGTTTACTACTAAATTAGGCCCAGAATCTCTGGTCAACACCAAAGCAACAATGTTTAAGAAGGAACTTAGATGCTGGAAAATCGAAGGTAGACAAAAATGCTGGAGAAACTCAGCAGGTGAGGCTGCATCTATGGAGCGAAGGAATATATGCTGCCTTCGCTCCATAGCTGCTGCCTCACCCACTGATTTTTGTCTACTCAGCATTTTTGTCCACTCAAGCAAAAATACGTGCTGTCGAGACCCTTCTCCAGACAGTTATAAGGATAACTAACTTTTTTTTTTAATGGTTCCTTGATTTACTAACAAACACCATTCAGAATTAATATGATGGGGCTTTCTAAACATAAGATCTTCAGGGTGTTTTACACCGGAACTAGTTAATAAGTACCTTGAGTCCTTGTCAGTTCAACTTCTTTCAGTCAAGGGAATTACACTGAAATAATGGGTGTAAACGTGGACATTTTCTGGATTTAAAGGCACATCTCGAAATCCCCAGACTGTTGTCGGTTTCATTGGGGCAGTGACTACAAATAGTTGTGGCACTGGCAAAATCTGAATTGGATATTTTCAAGGCACGGCTAGTGGCTGTTGTTTTCGGTCGTCGACCTTTCATTAAAACATACTTCAGATTGCTGAGGGGAAGAAATAGAATGGAGCCTGAAGAGGTTGAATAACACGAGTAATGCTTGCTGAGGGCGGGTGGTGAATACTTGTTAATCACAGCTGACGTGTCTGGAGATGATGTAAAATGAGGATGGAAGAAAAAAAAACACGAGGATTGTGAAAGAGAAGGGAAATGATTCGATGTTGTAAACTGTAAATACAGAAGCAAACTGCTGACAAATTGAATTAAAAAAAGAATAATAGAAATTCTCAGCAGGCTTGACAACATCTGTGGAAGAGTGTTAAAAAAACAACTTATCTAAGATATATCTAAAGTGCTTGTGTTTAGTGACACTTGTACTGAACTAAATAATAATTTCACTGCATTGGTAGATGTGACAATAAAATATCATTGTGACCATTAATATTTCAGTTTGATGAAGGTCATAAGTAATATGAGCAGAATTAGGCCACTCGGCCCATCAAATCGTCTAGGACACATAACCATGTCTGATCTATCTCTCCCTCCTGTCCTATTTACCTGCGTACTCCCCATAACCCCTGATACCCGTACTAATCAAGAATCTATCAATTTCTGCTTTAAAAATATTCATTGACTTGGCCTCCACTTTGTGCAATTTTTGTTAATTAAAGTACTCTTGTACAAAACCGGCAACTGGGCTCTCTCTCTCCCCCAGCCCTGACGGGTTCCATGTGCTTTGAGCATGCCCCGACCATGTGCAGTAGCACTGTTTTTGGTGGAGGTACATAAAGGCCCTGACCCACAATGCGAGTTCTCCCAAGAGTTTAAAAAAAAAAAAAAAAAAAACTCGTCAAACTCGTGGTAAGTACATAGAATGTACGTCAGAGCTCGTGGATGTCTCGTAGTGGCTCGTAATGCTAACGGCAGGTACTCGGGAAACGCGGAAACTCGTGAAGTTTTTTTCAACAGTGTGAAAAATTACCAAGAGTGAAAAATACTCGTGATGAGGTTTCACGAGTTTGATTTTTTTTTTTTTTTTTTTTAAACTTGGGAGAACTTTTGGGTAAACTCGCATCGTGGGACAGGGCCTTAACACACCTTGATCTCTGCTGTAGGAAGGCATTGTTGTCTTTCTGTAATGATCAGCTGCCTGGAGAAAGGGAAGAGTGGATGGAAATATGTTGTGAGATTTTTAAATGCAATATTTATACAAATATGTAAAAGGGTGTAAATTGCCGCCCAATTTATTTCTACCTGTCCACAAACTTGGAGCCAAACACAACATTATGTTGCCTATGGAAGCAATGATGTGGAGGATGACACATTAAATGCAAGTTTTTTTTATAAAAGCAGGAAGGACAATATTGTTGTCACAACACAGAGATGGTTTAAAGTACAGCTTTTGTGACACCAGTCGACATCACTTACTGTAAGAACCTCTAAGACTAAATTAATCCAGTTGTCAGGCTGCACATTATAAAGCATCTTGTCACTGCTGTCAAGACATGAGGTTTCCTTTCAAGGGGAAAGCATGGTGGGTGACAAGAACTGCACATAAGCTGCCAATGCTTGAGCCCTGCGCACCATCATCCCCTGGCGAGCTGCAATTACTGGAGCAGACTCACTTTGACATCAGAATGTGAAATGAGTCTTATAAAGGAAAAATGTTAAAGTACCACCTTCTGCCTTTTGAACACATTTGGCAAAATAACACAAAAGATTGATTTTTGCAGGAATGGAAATAAAATAGTGTACTTGCTGGTGGAATTATCACGAGCTTCTTCAACTGTTGAAATGCTTGTTCTGAAGAGAAAATAACATCTCTGTACCCAGTCTGAAGAAGGGTTTCGACCTGAAGAGTCGCCCATTCCTTCCCTCCAGAGATGCTGCCTGTCCCGCTGAGTTACTCCAGCTTTTTTGTGTCGATCTCTGTAGCAGCAACAGGGATAATCAAGGACATTCTTACAACAAGTCCACTCCATTCTCTAAGACTTGTTCCTTTTTAAAAAAACATGTCCTCAGGTGATGCTGGTAAGATCTGTTTCTCTGGTCGGTGAATTAATTTTAAGATAAGTCCATGAGTTCTAGGAGCAGAATTAGGCCATTCGGCCCACCAAGTTGATTCTGCCATTCAATCATTGTATAAATATATACACACATGAATAAATAAAACAGGATAAAATGCAAATAAACAGATAATGGGCTATTAATGGGCGTTTGAGTTGAGTTCAATAGCCTGACAGCTGTGGGGAAGTAGCTGTTTCTGAACCTGGACATTGCAGTCTTCAGGCTTCTGTACCTTCTACCTGAAGGTGGCGGAGAGATGAGTGTGTGGCCAGGATGATGTGGGTGCTTGATGATACTGCCAGCCTTTATGAGGCAGCAACTGCGATAGATCCCCTCAATGGACGGGAGGTCAGAGCCGATGATGGACTGGGCAGTGTTTACAACTTTTTGTAGTCTTTTCCGCTCCTGGGCGCTCAAGTTGCTGAACCAAGCCACGATGCAACTGGTCAGCATGTGCTCTACTGTGCACCTGTAGAAGTTAGAGAGAGTCCTCCTTGACAAACCAACTCTCTGTAATCTTCTCAGGAAGTAGAGGCACTGATGAGCTTTCATTATGATTGCATCAGTGTTCTCGGACCAGGAGAGGTCTTCAGAGATGTGCACGCCCAGGAATTTGAAGCTCTTGACCCTTTCCACCATCGACCTTCTTCAAACTGCATTGGTGAAGAAGGGTCACAACCTAAAACGACATCTGTCCATTCCCTCCACAGATATTGCCTGACCCGTTGAGTTCTTCCAGCACTTTGCGTTTTGCTCGAGATTTCATATATCTGGAGTACCTTCCGACTTTAAAGATGATGCCTTTTTCTGGTAATCCATGGCAAAATATCAGGTGATAGATTCACACAACATGGAAACGGGCCTTTGGCCGACCACCTAGTCTCTGACCATTTACAACTT
Organism: Leucoraja erinaceus; assembly: GCF_028641065.1. Lineage (NCBI taxonomy): Eukaryota > Metazoa > Chordata > Chondrichthyes > Rajiformes > Rajidae > Leucoraja > Leucoraja erinaceus. The sequence goes on along the minus strand of NC_073410.1, from coordinate 7,119,329 downwards.
CCATTTTATTCTCTCCACATTCACAACAATCCCAGCCAAGATACCTCTATGCTATACCTCCTTTATCAGTGGGCTGAATGGTCGAGTTGTCAATGGCTCAATGGAGTATTCACTGGAGTTCAGAAGGATGAGGGGGATATCTTATAGAAAAATATACAATTATAAAAGGACTGGACAAGCTAGATGCAGGAAAAATGTTCCCAATGTTGGGCGAGTCCAGAACCAGGGGCCCCAGTCTTAGAATAAAGGGGAGGCCATTTAAGACTGAGGTGAGAAAAAAACTTTTTTACCCAGAGAGTAGTGAATTTGTGGAATTCCCTGCCACAGAGGGCAGTGGAGGCCAAATCACTGGATGGATTTAAGAGCGAGTTAGATAGAGCTCTAAGGGCTGGTGGAATCAAGGGATATGGGGAGACAGCAGGCCCGGGTTATTGATTGGGGAAGATCAGCCATGATCGCAATGAATGGTAGTGCTGGCTCGAAGGGCCGAGTGGCCTCCTCCTGCACCTATTTTCTATGTTTCTATGACTTCAAGAAAATTGCGGCAGCGTTGAAATTAAATTTGAGCTCTCGGTGTCTTTTTTTTTTCCTTGATATATATATATATTTTTTAATTTATTTATTCGAAGTACAATACAGTGGTACAAAAAAAATGTTAATATTTACATTCTCTGTACAACTTTTTAAAAAAAAAATTATATAAAGAAACGTAAGAAGAGAAAGAGGCTGCAGAAAGTGAAGGATAGACTAGTGAGCACGAGTGAAAAACATAAAGAAAATAACAAAAAAAAAGAATAAGTGAAGGACAGCAGGAGGGAGTTTATTCGATCTCCACAAGGAGATGAGTTTTTTAAAATTCTAAATCGTCTTTCACCCATACCTGAAACTTTTAATTTTCATGATACTATGACACCACTCGGTGTCTATCCTCACAAAGAAGTGGAATCAAACTCTAAGGGAAAGGTTCCTTTATCCACGCACAACAAAAGATGTGCTCTCGAGCAGTAATGTAGAGCAATACCTGCAGTTTCCCAGCAGGTAAGCGATGAAATTCAGCCAATGGCGATCCTTTGGGTCTTGAAACTGTCGGCTCATCTAGAACTGGGAAAGTTAACACTGAAAATGAAAATTGACTGTTTGAAGGGAGAAAGCTTTCATTCCCCCTGACTTAAGTGGTCTTTTCTTCTTGCAAGTGCAGACGTCTTCGTGTGTACTGCAGAATGGCAATTTATCTCCACGCTCTCTTGCAGCCCGAGCAACTTCTCTGTCTCCCTTTCTGCCGACTAAAAGGCTCTTGGTCCACTCCAGCAGAAGGAGCCTGACTCGTTAAGTGTGCGCTCTTTGCAACCGACCATATTCTCTCTCGCGCAGCCACTCACTAATAGAATGATTTCAGTAATTATTAATACGGCTGGGTGTCTCCGAGTGGGACTGACCACTAATCACGCTGCTCGCTTCCACCGTCAGGGCAGAGTTGAAACTCCATCAACATTTTTCTAATTATGAAACCCGTGTTTCGTGCAGACATGGAGCCCACTCAAGTGGTATTCAATTCATTATTCCTCCAAGTCTGATAACATGGATTGAAATGTCAAAGCAAAGCCTAAACGTTCAGAGAGAAAAATATTTGGCTTCCCGAAATATTATCTCTGGAAAATTAATAATTACTAGTTAAATCTTCATTTTGTTTCTTCCCATAACTTCACAATAAATTACTCCCCCCCCTTCCTCTTCCCCCCCTCCTCTCCCACTCCTACCAGTGGCTGCAGACAGTCTTCCACAAACCCTCCTCGTTGTCTCCTCTCTGATTCATCTCTGTGATTCCTCTTGTCCTCTGACTTTTAAAAATATCTTTCATTCATTGTTCTTTATCTCTCCACTTCACCGTCTATTTCTCTCAATTCCCTTATCCCTAACCAGTCTGAAGAAGGGTCTCGACCCGAAACGTCACCCGTTCCTTCTCTCCAGAGATGCTGCCTGACCCGCAGAGTTAGTCTAGCCTGCTGTGTCTATCTTTGGTTTAAACCAGCATCTGCAGTTCCTTCTTACACACCACACCCCTTTCATGTTCATCTCGTCACCCAAGAGATTTACAGACTCTCTTCTCCAAAAATATATTTCCTTTCATAAAATTTGTGAATACATAATTCAATTCACATGGACAAGACGAGTTACTACATTTGCCGACAAGATTTGGATTGCATCAACATGGCATCTATCTTTAACATATAATCCAGTGGAGATACTTCTGAGAAATGCTACGCAACTTCCAGGCCCTCTTCACAATGGTGAGAGGGCCACTGTCATAGAATTGTGGCTGGAATAGTCACAAACACATCCAGTTATACAACACGGAAACAAATTGGTTGACACTCATGCACCCGTTTGCATCTAGTTTAGGCGTGTTTAGAGATAAAATGCGGATAAAAGGCGCCTTGGCCCGTGGAGTCCATGCCGGCCAGCGTTCCCCGCACCTTACACTATCGTTACCCATTCCTTCTATCCAGTGAAGCTGCCTGTTCTGCTGTGGGGACAAAATACACTATTCAGGGAAAGAATTAAACCAAAAGGACCCAGAGGACTCTGGTTCATTGACAGATGTGGCTGCAAACAATTGTATTGGTAAAGGCTCTATTGGATGTCAATAGTTCTTACTCGTACAGTGGTTTGGACACAGGTTGTACCTTGGACAGACACAAAATGTTGGAGTAACTCAGCGGGTCAGTCTGAAGAAGGGTCTCGACCCAGATCCCGATGTTGGGGAAGTCCAGGACAAGGGGTCACAGCTTAAGGATAAGGGGGAAATCCTTTAAAACCGAGATGAGGAGAACTTTTTTCACACAGAGAGTGGTGAATCTCTGGAACTCTCTGCCACAGAGGGTAGTTGAGGCCAGTTCATTGGCTATACTTAAGAGAGAGTTAGATGTGGCCCTTGTGGCTAAGGGGATCAGAGGGTATGGAGAGAAGGCAGGTACGGGATACTGAGTTGGATGACCAGCCATGATCATATTAATGGCTTTGCAGGCTCGAAGGGCCGAATGGCCTATGCTGCACCTAATTTCTATGTTTGCTATTAAAGTTACCTATTCCTTTTCTCCAGGGATGCTGCCTGTCTAAGGGATGCTATTAAAAGTTACTCCAGCATTTTGTGTCTATCTTCAGTCTTCTCTTCTTGCGAATGAAACATAAATAAACCAAAAGTTCTCAAGCCGGGTGTTGGGCAGCCAGGTTGTTGTCTCTGTTGACGTCAATGTCTGCCAGGCCCTGACACAGCTCCATTTGGTGGGTGGTAGAGCGGGCACCCAGAGATGACATGGTTGGCTGTCTGTTTGTCTGCTCCACATTCACAGGCTGGGCCCTGGTGTACCCCCCCATCTCCACACGCTGGCATTGAAACGCCCAACTCCAGTACCAAGTCTGTTGAGTTTCACCCATGCTCCTCTGGGGAGGTCAGACCCTGTACAGCTATTATCTGGTAAAGAGATGTATCTTCAGTGTAAACCAGCATCTGCAGTTTCTTCCTACACAGGTTGTACCTTGTTTGATTTGATATTCCCTCTCATTTTATAATGCAGAAAGAGGCCATTCAGCCCACGATGTGAGTGCTGGCTCTTTGAAAGAGCTGCACAAGATCACGTTCTATTTCCCACAGCTCCGCATCTGTTTCTCTGGCCTTGGGGCAGAACAGACAGGCTTGTTGATGCTTCCAGCTCTGGGGACGCTTAGTTTAAACTTAAACACTAGATATGTAATTATGGTTTACTCCTAAATTGTCCTTGAGTGGTTTGAGAGCCATCGTAGATAGCCATTTGATCTGAAGGACAACTGCTTTCTCTCCCTAGAGGCGGATGGCCACGTTGGCGCAGCGGTAGAGTTGCTGCCTTACAGCGAATGCAACGCCTGAGACCTGGGTTCAATCCCGACTGCGGGCACTGGTGCTGTACAATTCTGGTTTCCATCTTCAATGCATCTTGCAAGAAGTGAGTGACAAAGCTGTTCGTCGGAATGATTATGTAAGCTGGTAGAGTTGTTTGTGGAGGGGATATTAAATGGGATTTGTTAATGTTCAGCTGCTAGTTCTAACAATCCAGCTGATGCCACAGGATGTGAAAGCTCTCTGTAGCAAACCCTGCTGGGCTCTGCGTTCCTCAGTGGTAAACAGCAAGCAACTAATTGGCATTAAAATAGAAAGTTAGACCTTTTTCACTGCAGAATCTTCTTGTTCTCAAAACAAATGTGGAACCTTTGCAAGTGCTGTGATTTGGAAAATTGCAATCTGCATAGCAAGAACCGTCAGCAATCAATCTTTTACAAGTTTAGCTTAGTTTATTTAGTTTGGAGGCAAGGCCGTTTGGTCCATTGAGATTATGCTGACTATTGATTACCCGTTCACACTAGCTCCATGATATCCCACGTTCCAATCACTCCCCACACACTGCAGCTGCCAGTTAACCTGCATACCCAAGATAGACACAAACAGCTGGAGTAACTCAGAGGGTCAGAGAGCATCTCTGAAGAAAAGGAATAGATGACGTTTCGGGTCTATGTTGGGTCTACCTGAAACGTCACCCATTCCTTCTCTCCAGGGATGTTCTCTGACCCACTGAGTTACTCCAGCTTTTTGTGTCTATCTTCGGTGTAAACCAGCATCTGCAGTTCCTCCCTACACAACTCAGTTTCTCTCTCCATAGAGGCTGCTCAACCTGCTGGGTGTTTCCAACATTCTTGGTTTCTAGAAATGAAGAACTGCAGATGCTGGTTTACAACAAGATGGACACAAAATGTGACAGTAAAGAGCCTGTCCCATTGTACGAGGTCATTCAAGAGCTCTCCAGAGCTTAAAAAAAAAAGTCAAACTCGTGGTAAGTATGTAGAATGTACGTAGCGGGTATGTCGGAGCTCAGGGACATCTCTTAGTGGCTCGTAACGCTAACGGCAGGTACTCGGGAAACGCGGTAAGCTCGGGAAGATTTTTCAACATGTTGAAAAATGTCCACGAGAGCCCTGAGTACCTACGAGCGGCTATTACCGTAATTCTCCGAGTTTGACTCGGGGGAAACTCGGGAGAACTCTTGAATTAGCTCGTACAATGGGGCAGGCCCTTAACTCTGTGGATCAGGCAGCATCTTTGGAGAAAAAAAATGGGTGGCGTTTGTGGATGGGACCTTTCTTCAGGCTGATTTTGGTTCCTATTTTTATTTTAAAAACCAGACTTGTTTTTCTGGATATATCACTTGTGTTTAATACATTAAAAAAAATAAGACACTAACCAAGTGCTGGAAGATAAAATACAAGGTAAAGTACAAGCATGCAGGTACAGCAGGCAGTGAAGAAAACTAATAGCATGTCAGCCTTCATTATAAGAGGAGTTGAATATAGAAGCAAAGAGGTTCTTCTGCAGTTGTTCAGGACCCTAGTGAGACCACACCTGGAGTATTGTGTGCAGTTTTGGTCTCCAAATTTGAGGAAGGACATTCTTGCTATTTAGGGAGTGCAGCGTAGGTTCACAAGGTTAATTCCCGGGATGGCGGGGCTGTCGTATGCTGAGAGAATGGAGCGGCTGAGCTTGTATACTCTGGAATTTAGAAGGATGAGAGGCGATCTTATTGAAACATATAAGATTATTAAGGGATTAGACACACTAGAGGCAGGAAACATGTTCCCAATGTTGGGGGAGTCCAGAACCAGGGGCCAAAGTTTAAGAATAAGGGGTAGGCCATTTAGAACGGAGATGAGAAAAAACTTTTTCACCCAGAGTTGTGAATCTGTGGAATTATCTGCCTCGGAAGAGCAGTGGAGGTCAATTCTCTGGATGCTTTCAAGAGAGAGCTAGATAGGGCACTTAAAGATAGCTGAGTCGGGGGATATGGGGAGAAGGCAGGAATGGGGTACTGATTGGGGATGATCAGCCATGATCACAGTGAATGGCGGTGCAGACTCAAAGGGCCGAATGGCTTACTCCTATTGTCTATCGTAATTATTAATCAGCTTATAGTCCAAATGAGTAGGTTTTACATGCAGGTATCTGACATCTGAGTCTCTTCATTTCAACAGCAAAAACTGGGGAAAGGTTAAAAAGTGGAGTAACGCTGCCCCCACTAGGTATAAGATGGAATAGCGTCGAGCTGACCATGATTGGGAGATGCAGAAATGAAGGACTGTGGACGCTGGTTAATACACAATAGGTCACAAAGTGTTGGAGTAACTCAGCGGGTCTGGCAGCATCTCTGGAGTACATGGATAGGTGACGTTTCAGGTTGAGACCCTTCTTCAGACTCGGTTTGGGGCAAATTTTAGTCTGAGCAGTCTGTTTTCTTGTGTTTCCTCATTGACTCGGAGTGGTTTGTGTTGCAGTAACTGACCAGAACTGGACTAACAACCTCAGGATCTGAATATGATCAACAGAAATGGAGTTTCCATCTGCCATGTCAGTTCAAGTGTGTGAACTCTATGGCCCAACTTGCCCACACCAGCCAACTTGCCCCAGCTACACTAGTCCCACTTGCCTGCATTTGGTCAATAAACCTCCAAACCAGTCCTATCCATGTTCCTGTCTTTAGAACTGATGGGCCATTCGTCCCTTGTTCTGAAGCTGTGTTGGTTCGCAGGCTAATTTGGCATCTGTAAATTGCCCATTGTGTGCAGGGAGTGAATGAGAAAGTGCAGTAACATGGAACTTGCAGCATCTCTGGAGAGAAGGAATGGTTGACATATCGGGTTGAGACCCTTCTTCAGGCTTCTCGACCCGAAGCTTCACCCATTCCTTCTCTCCAGAGATGCTGCCTGTCCCGCTGAGCTACTCCAATTTTTTGTGTCTATCTTCGGTTTAAACCAGCATCTGAAGTTCCTTCTTACAAATAACATGGAACTAGTGTGAATGGGTAATCGCTGGTCGGTGGGGACTTGGTGTGCTGAAGGGCCTGTTTCCATGCTATATCTCTCGCCAACTGGAGCCTGAAGTTATGATGAAAAATGAGGGGAGACCACTGGATCTGTGCTCCTGCTTAATCTTCCCTGACAGGTGCTGAGAGACAGATTTGCAGCTCTAATTGCTGATGGGTGCTTTAATGTTTAACACACCCAGGCCAGGACTGACACACACACTTGGTTTTTAAAATGCCTTCTCGACACATGAGATGTATGGAATAATGTACTAGTAAAGGCAATGGCAATTAACGTACATTGGGTTCGCTGGTCAAAGACAGAAATGGATAAAGTAATAACATCCCCCTGACAGCTCAGCCCTTTCAGGCTTTATTTAAACCCTGACAAAATGTTATTACCTGACTTAATCAGGATGGAAGTGTCTGGACAATGGGCTGTTTGATGAGTTGGTGTGCTGTTTCACAATCTACTAATGGGTCTAAATTTATGCCAATTCCACGGCAGGCTGGAACGTGGAGCGCGGACGTGCGTTAATTTTGTCCAAGCTGATGTTGGATCCTGTGGAAGCTGGACTTGGTGAAAGGTGGAGGGGGATAATGATCGCATTGCAGGTGGCAGTCGGCAGCGAGAACGCCTCTAAATCAGGTTAGTGTTCAAGACCGGGACGGGGCAGCTGTGGAACAGAGGAAATCAAATTTCTAAATGGAAAGCTGCACAAAGTGGGACAAAGATTAAACCACTTACTGCATCTGCCCTGACTGCACCGGGGCAACCTGCAATTAGATTATGCACAAATAAAGAGAAATGGTCCCGGAGACAGATGTGTGCCATTTAGAGTCAGAGTGATACAGTGTGGAAACAGGCCCTTCGGCCCAACTTGCCTACACCAGCCAACATGTCCCAGCTACACTCGTCCCACCTGCCCGCATTTGGTCCATATCCTTCTAAACTTGTCCTATCCATGTACCTGTCTAACTGTTGATTAAATATTGGGATAGTCCCAGCCACAACTACCTCCTCTAGCAGCTTGTTCCTTAGCCCCACCACCCTTTGTGTGGAAAAAGTTACCCCTCAGATTCCGATTAAATCTCTTCCCCTTCACCTTAAGTCTATGTCCTCTGGTCCTCGATTCATCTACTCTGGGCACGACCAAGAAAGGCAAGAACACCTCGTGCTTCTCTCCCACCCAATCTTCTGTTGTTGCCACCTTTCAAGGAGCTATTGTCTTGTACTCCAAACTCACTATTGTTGCAAAATCATCGTTATCATCTTGAGTCTTCCTGTCGGTCTGCACACAAGATTTATATGGATATTCGTTGAAAAAATAAACTTGGTCCTGGTGAAGTAGTAACTCCACAAATAAATAACATCTATTCTGCACTATTGAAATCATTTTAAATCACATTTTTATGCATCTCAAACCACTTGAAACAGTTTTATTAGCTCCTAAAGGCAAATTTATGAATAATGGCAAGGTAACACATATCTGTCCCTCCTAAGAGGAGCTTGAGGGATGAGTGTAGGAGAGGTGAAATTGGCTTAAATTTCCTTGTACAGATGCATCAAAAACATTGCCAATTTAATGCATTCCAGCGGCTGCAGTTCCTCGTATCACCATAAACCTTTCATGTCTGGGATATTTGGCAAAGTTCAATCCTGATCTCAGGATATCGGTGAAACTACGATTTTAATCCATGTTATTGCACGGACTTTATCCGTGCACATGAGAAGCATGCAGTTGCAGACTGTTGACAGTGGAGGGCGATCATGGGTCAGATTTTTCAGATTCAGATTCAACTTTAATTGTCATTGTGCAGTGTACAGTACAGAGACAACGAAATGCATTTAGCATCTCCCTGGAAGAGCAACATAGGGTGAGCAATAAATAAATCTATTTACATGCATACAGTCATAGTGTTTCCAGTCGGAGACAGAGCAGTTGCTATACCATACTGTGATGCAGTTGGTAAGGATGCTCTCGATGGTGCAGCGGTAGAAGTTCACCAGAATCTGAGGAGACAGATGGACCTTCTTTACTCTCCTCGGGAAGAAGAGACGCTGGTGAGCCTTCTTGACCAGAGTTGAGGTATTGTGGGTCCAAGAGAGGTCATCGGAGATGTTGACCCCCAGGAACCTGAAGCTGGAAACACGCGGGGGGCGGGGCCAGGCCTGGGCCTGGCGGTGATTGACAGCGGCGTTCCCGGGCGGGTTGCTGCCAATGTTTGATCAGTATAGTTCAGTTTATACAACACAGATACAGGCCCACCGACCAGCAGCGATCACTGTATACGAACCCTATCCTACACACACTAGGGCCAATTTACAATCTTTTACCAAAGCCAATTAACCTACAAACTTGTACGTCTTTGGAGTGTGGGCGGAAACTGGAGATCCCGGGGAAAACCCACGCCGGACAATAACAATTGGTGCAGGACTAGGCCATTTGTCCCTTTGAGCCAGCACCGCCATTCAATGTGATCATGGCTGATCATCCCTAATCAGTAACCCGTTCCTGCCTTCACCCCATATCCCCTGACACGGGGAGAATGTACAAACTCCGTACAGACAGCTCCTGTAGTCAGGATCGGAGCCGGGTCCCTGACACTGTGAGGCAGCAGCTCTATCATTGCGCCACTGTGCAATTTGATTCCTTTTGATTCTTAAAAGTACCAGGGCCACATGTTAGTGTTTGGATTATTACGTATGCAGGAAAAGGGACTTTGGGCAGAGGAGCGTGATCTGCACAGTTTGCAAACAGAGAAACATAGAAATTAAGTGCAGTAGTAGGCCATTCGGCCCTTCGAGCCTGCGCCGCCATTCAATATGATCATGGCTGATCATCCAACTCGGTATCCTGTACCTGCCTTCTCTCCATACCCCCTGATCCCTTTAGCCACAAGGGCCACATCTAACTCCCTCTTAAATATAGCCAATGAACTGGCCTCAACTACTTTCTGTGGCAGAGAGTTCCAGAGATTCACCACTCTGTGTGAAAAATGTTTTTCTCATCTCGGTCCTAAAGGATTTCCCCCTTATCCCTAAACTGTGACCCCATGTCCTGGACTTCCCCAACATCGGGAACAATCTTCCTGCATCTAGCCTGTCCAGCCCCTTAAGAATTTTGTAGGTTTCTATAAGAACCCCCCTCAATCTTCTAAATTCTAGCGAGTACAAGCCCAGTCTATCCAGTCTTTCTTCATATGAAAGTCTTGACATCCCAGGAATCAGTCTGGGATGTCAGGACCTTCACAAACAAAATGATTGTGAATATGTGTGTGTCTGTCTGTCCACCCACTTATGAGGACGTGCACAATCTGTCATTGCACTGAAGAGATCAGGCCCTCTACACAAAGTGCTGGAGAAACTCAGCAGGTCAGCCAGAATATCTGAGGGACATAGATAGGTGACGTTTCTGGCAAAACTCTTCTTCATGTTCTCCAGAGATGCTGCCTGACCCACTGAATAGTTCCAGCACTTGTTCCAGCACCAGGCCTGTAAAGAGTGGATGTGGAGAGGATATTTCCATTAGTGGGAGAGTCCAGGATCAGAGGCCATAGCCTCAGAATAAAAGGGCGTACCTTTAGAAAGGTGATGAGGAGGAATTTCTTTAGTCAGAGGGTGGTGAATCCTCCCTCTACAGAACCCAATTAACCTACAAACTACAGACTTAGTCAATGGATATTGTTAAGGCAGAGATTTTCAGATTAGTTTAGAGATACAGTGCAGAAACAGGCCCTTCGGTCCACCAAGTCTATGCCAACCAGCGATCTCCGCACACTAAAACTATCCTATACAAACTAGGGACAATTTATAGTTAATTGCTTCTTGAATTTTAACCTCTTCAACTTTTGTTTTTTCAACAGAAACAAAACATCAGTGGTTGGGGAAATCTGCCTGATGGTGAAGGCCCTTCTGCAGTTGCACATGGAAGTGCAGTGAAGTGAAGTGAAGTGAGTAAACACTGAGTTTCTGTCGGGCTTCAGAGTTTCTGTCTACGGCCACATTTCTGCTTTTGTCTCTTCCTGTGGTGAACGTTGCCATGTCTCGGTCACGGGGACCTGCTCCACAATCTTTGAAGAATGCACCAACAAAACACGCTCTGAAACCTTGTTCTCTTTCACAGGTGAGTCGTCCACTTTTGGCCTGGTGTATTTGCACCGCTTGCTTTCTTATCGAGAGTCAAGACTGTACGTGTGTTTGAAGACAAGACACAAAAAGCTGGAGTAACTCAGCGTAAGCATTGTTTGTGTGTGTATGCATTGGTTATGTGTGTGTGTGCATTGTGTGTGTGTGCATTGTGTGTGTGTGCATTGTGTGTGTGTGCATTGTGTGTGTGTGCATTGTGTGTGTGTGCATTGTGTGTGTGTGCATTGTGTGTGTGTGCATTGTGTGTGTGTGCATTGTGTGTGTGTGCATTGTGTGTGTGCATTGTGTGTGTGTGCATTGTGTGTGTGTGCATTGTGTGTGTGTGTGTGCATTGTGTGTGTGTGTGTGCATTGTGTGTGTGTGTGCATTGTGTGTGTGTGTGCATTGTGTGTGTGTGTGTGCATTATGTGTGTGTGTGCATTATGTGTGTGTGTGCATTATGTGTGTGTGTGCATGTATGTGTGTGTGTGCATTGTGTGTGTGTGTATGTATTTGTGTATGTATGTGTGTGCATTGTATGTGTGTGCTTGTGTGAGTGTGTATGTGTGTGCGCATTGTGTGTGTGCGCATTGTGTGGGGGTGAATGTGTGTTACAGTTGGTGAACTTTCATCACAAATTTGAATTTGAAACACAGAATATCTGCCTGAATGGTAAGAGCCAGCCCAGACTGCGTGGCCTGGAATAATCTCCTTCCAACGCCTCACTATTGAACCAGTTGGAGTCATGAGATGTACCACATGACAGTCAGATCAGTGCCAGCTGTGGGCTGTGACATAAGCTTTACATAGTGACATCTTGCATAGTTTTCTTTGGTATATTTGCACTAGAGTTCTTAATTAGGGGACTTCTATTTTTTTTGAGTGGTCATTATTTCTATTTTGCACATGGCTATCCCACCTCTGTTGAATCTTGTTGACTCTATTGTCTATCTGCCTTGATATATTTATCGAAGTCCATGTATATCCTTATAAGCTAAAGTGCTGATAAAGTGAATATATCTGCTGACGTTGTGTTCTGTTTGAGTTCTGTATCCTGTTGTAATTAGATACAAAAACGCTGTAGTAACTCAGCGGGTCAAACAGCATCTCTGGAGGAAAGTGTAAAAAAGAATGGGAGGGTGTAGCAGGGAGAACAACGCCACATTAGTTCCTGGACAGGGCAGATAGAGGTTGAAGGGTTAGAGAGGAGTTGAGAAAGGAGTTGACCAGGTTTTGCAACTCACTGCCTGGATAAGTGGTGGAGAATGAAGCATTCACTTCATTTATTTGGTATCTGTGTGACTTCTTGGAGACTCCTAACCTTCAGAACAGGAATTTCGGAAGGCCTTTGATAGACACAAAATGCTAGAGTAAGTGGGTCAGGCAGCATCCCTTCAAGAACATGGATAGTTGATGTTTTGGGTCGGGACCCTCCTTAGATGGAGGGTTACTCCAGCATTTTAGTTTGTTGTATCTTAGAGATACAGCGCAGAAACAGGCCCTTCGGCCCGAGTCCGAACAGTGATCCTCGTACATTAATACTACCTAGCACACCACGAAGGACAATGTTACATTTGTAACCAAGCCAATTAACCAACAAAAGCTAGGTACGTCTTTGGAGTGTGGGAGGAAACCGAAGATCTGGGAGGAAACCAAAGATCTCCGAGAAAGCCCACGCACGTCACGGGGAGAGCGTGCAAACTCCTTGCAGACAGGCAACTGTAGTCGGGATCAAAGCTAGGTTTTTGGCACTCGAAGGCAGCAACTCTGCCACTGTGCCACACATTTTTTGTGGGTAGACAAAAATGCTGAAGAAACTCGGTGGGTGAGGCAGCATCTATGGAGCGAAGGAATAGGCAACGTTTCGGGTCGAGACCCTTCTTCAGACTGATGGAGGTTCTCCATCCATAGTGGCTGCCTCACTCGCTGAGTTTCTCCAGCATTTTTGTCTACCTTCGATTTTCCAGCAACTACAGTTCCTTCTTAAAGTTTACCTGTTTTTGTGTCTATCTTTGGTATAAAGCAGCATTTGCAGATCATTTTTATAACAGGGTGGATTTTGCATTGAATTTGGAGTAGCAATGGGATGTGAATGCTGAGGGAGGCGGTGTGGTGCAGAGCATGGAGGGGCAGGGGGTATTGCATGGGGATGGAGGGGCAGGAGGTAATCCATGGAGGGGCAGGGGGCATTGCATGGGGGGGCAGGAGGTAATCCATGGAGGGGCAGGAGGCATTGCATGGAGGGGCATTGCATGGAGGGGCAGTGGGCATTGCATGTGGATGGAGGGGGCATTGCATGGGCATGGAGGGGCAGCATTGGAGGGCAGTAGGCATGGGGGGGCAGGGGGCATTGCAGGGGGCAGTGGGCATTGCATGGAGGGGCAGGGGCATTGCATGGAGGGGCAGTAGGCATGGAGGGGCAGTAGGCATGGAGGGGCAGGGGGCATTGGCAGGGGCATGGAGGGGCAGTAGGCATGGAGGGGCAGTAGGCATGGAGGGGCAGGGGGCATTGCATGGGGGGCAGTGGGCATTGCATGGAGGGGCAGGTGGGCATTGCATGGGGGGGCAGGGGGCATTGCATGGAGGGGCAGGGGGCATTGCATGGGCATGGAGGGGCAGGGGTATTGCATGGGGGGCATTGCATGGAGGGGCAGTGGGCATTGCATGTGCATGGAGGGGCAGGGGGCATTGCATGGCATGGAGGGGCAGTAGGCATGGAGGGGGCATTGCATGGAGGGGCAGGGGGCATTGCATGGGGGGGCAGGGGGCATTGCATGGAGGGGCAGGGGGCATTGCATGGGCATGGAGGGGCAGGAGGTATTGCATGGGCATGGAGGGGCAGGGGGCATTGCATGGGATGGAGGGCAGGGGGCATTGCATGAGGGCCAGGGGGCATTGATGGAGGGGCAGGGGGCATTGCATGGAGGGGCAGGGGGCATTGCATAGGCATGGAGGGGCAACGAATGGGGCTGTAAGTTGCTGCAGGAATCCGCCTCTGGGAACCTCCCCCTCGGGCAGTACGTCACATGTCCCCGCCCACCCACTGCTGATTGGCCGCGGCCGCGGGGGGCGGGCCGGGCCTGGGCCTGGCGGTGATTGACAGCGGCGGGTCCCGGGTCCGGGCCGGTGGGTGAGTGATTGACGGGCGGGGGGGACAGAGAGACTCTCCCGGGACAGCGGGCGCTGCAGCTGCTGCACTGGGGCAACGCAACCTCCTGCACCCACTCTCGCCTTGCACAGTGGGGAGGTGGGGAGAGGGTGGGGGTAGAGGGGAGAGGAGGTGGGGGAGAGGCGGGGGGGTGGAGGGGAGAGTTGGTGGAGGGTGCAGAGAATGAGAGGGTGGTGGACAGGACAGGACAGGACAAGGAGGCAGGGGAGTAATGCAGCAACTCTACCACCGTGCTGCCCATTTTTGTGTCTATCTTTGGTGTAAAGCACCATTTATTACATGATGGATATTGCATTTAATGTGAAGAAGGAATGGGCTGTGATTGCAGAGGGGAGTGGGGTCCTGCAGGGACGACCCAAAAGACTGGGTTTAAATAACAATTGTCAGTGGGGTGGGAGTAAGTGTTTGCTTTAGCTGAGTTTTCATGGTGTGTTTTACCACGGGTTCTGTTGTCTATAGACTCTGTAGTGTGAACTTAGGGTGGTGATGTTTTAAGCCTTTGTCGAGTTTAGCATTATTATGATATTTCAAGATGATATGATATTTTCTGACATAATTAGGTCATCTGCTGGAATTGGTAGGAAAGAGCTGCAGATGCTGGTTTAAATCGAAGATAGACACATAATTCTGGAGTAAAGGCCCTGTCCCACTTTCCCGAGTTACTCAAGAACTCTCCCGAGTTTTCCCCTTGATTCGAACTCGGGAGAATTACGGTAAAAGCCGTTCGTAGGTACTCGGGGCTATTTTGTTTAACTCGTGGACATTTTTTAACATGTTGAAAAAAAAACGTCCCGACTGATGCCCCGAGTTCCTACGGCTGGCATTACGAGCTGCTACGAAACATCTACGGGCTCGCTACCGATATTACCCGACATTCCCCGAGTTCGAATCAAGGGGGAAACTCGGGAGAGTTTGTGAGAAACTCGGTAAAGTGGGACAACTTAACAGGGCCTTAACTCAGCGGGACAGGCAACATCTCTGGAGAGAAGGAATGGAAGGGTCTCGACCCGAAACGCCACCCATTCCTTCTCTCCAGAGATGCTGCCTGTCCCGGTGAGTTACTCCAGCATTGTGTGTCTATCTGTTGGAGTTGATGTCTCTAAATGTGTGCAAGCTGAGAATAACGGTCTGTGGAATCTGCTGGAGAATTGTTTCAGCGCAGGATGTTGTTCCCACTGGGTTGAGGAATAAACTTTAGTGATGAAATAGTTGAATTATTTACATGAAGAGTGACGTGGCAGCCGAGATGATGTATTGCTGCTGTGGTCTGTAGGAGCTGATGGAATCAAATTAGCATTTGTAGAACATGAACATAGATGTTATGTGCGGCATAGATCAGGCCATTCGGCCCATAATGTCCTTGCCAAACATGAAGCCAAGATAAACTAAACTGCTTGGCCTGCACATAATCCACACCCCCTTCCCTGCCTATCTATGTACTTATCGAAAAGTATCTTAAATGCCACAACTTCCGCCATCTGAGGTATTACATCTGCAACATCTGTCTCCGTCATTACCCCTGACATCCTGTACTGAGCATATACCAGATGC
This sequence comes from Leucoraja erinaceus, assembly GCF_028641065.1. Taxonomy (NCBI): domain Eukaryota; kingdom Metazoa; phylum Chordata; class Chondrichthyes; order Rajiformes; family Rajidae; genus Leucoraja; species Leucoraja erinaceus. Next base: position 7,103,599 of record NC_073410.1, on the reverse strand, counting down.
TGATGAAACCACAACTTGTGCACTTCTGGTCACCGAGCTGAAGGACTGATGTCATTTAAGCTTGAAAGGGTTTCAGAAAGATTCACATGAATGTCACCAGATCAGGAAGGCGTGAGTTATAAGAGAGACTAAATAAATTGGGGCACTTTTAATTCGTGGAGCGGAAGAGAGGGATGACTTTTACATAAGTTTATAAAACCATGCGGGACACGGACAAGGTAAATAGTCAGCCTTTTTTTCCCCAGGTTTGGGGAGTCTAAAAATTTGAGGGCACAGGTTTGAGGCGAGAGAGGAAAGAGTTAAAGGGTTCTGACTGGCAATGGTTTCACACAGTGGGTAGAGGGTATATGGAACGCGCTGATAGAGGGGGGCAGATACGAGCTGCCAGAAGATGTGTTGAAGAGGGTGCAGCTACATTTAAAAGACACAAGGCCAGGTATATGGATAGGAATGGTTCAGGGGGATATGGGCCAAACGCCATTTAATGGGACTGACTACAGGTGGCAACTTGGTCAGCATAGGCTAGTTGGGCCAAAGGGCCTGTTTCCATGTCTTGAATAAGTGCAGCATTTGAAACAACAGATGAGTTGTTTCGGTAGTAGCATACAGATGTCCTTGCATAGTGACTATAGATGGGGAATTAAATGTTACAGGATGATAGGTAAATTGGCAAATGAGGACAGGTCAATAAATGCTAAGTTTTAGGACTCCTCCGCACATCAGGACATTTCAGAGCTGGATACGTAGGGAGGGAAACAGTTAATGTTTCAGTCAAAGTCCCCATGTTAAGACTGGGAAGGAGGCATTAGAAAATTATCCCTGCAGAGAGATGGTGAATATCTCTGATAGTGTGAAATCAGTGTAACCATGGGAATAAGCTGCAAGATTAACTGGTCAATGCATGAAACGTTACATCTGGTTTTCTTCCCAGAGATGTGCTCTGACCTGTTTAGGATTTCCAGCAAATTCTGCTTGTATTTTAGATTTTCAACACGCGGGTGGCCATTTAAGGTGAGCCAGCCAGGTATTAAGAGCGTTGGAAAGGCAATGGAGAGAGTTCCCGAGCTTCAAAAAGCCAAGAAGTAGAATAGGTCTGGGTAGAGTTCACAGATGGAGCAGAAGTCTGGTAGGGGCAGCAAGAAATGTTCTTGAAGAGATCGAGTAGGCGAAGATGTGTTGGAAGGAATTGCACATGCTGGTCTAAAACCAAAGATAGACACAAAAAGCTGGAGTAACTCAGTGGGTCAGACGGCATCTCAGGAGAAAAGGAATGGGTGATGTTTCGGGTCGAGACCCTTCTTCAGACTTAGAGTCAGGGGAAAGGGAAACGAGAGATATGGAGAAGTGGAGTAAGAAAGAACAAATGAATTAAAGATATGCAAAAAAAAGTAACAATGATTTAAAAAAAAAAACAGACCACTGTGAGCTCGGTGAAAACAAGTACTAACAAAGAGACTCTACAAGACGACTTTGAAGCTAGTGTGACGGGTGGGGGATGGATGGAGAGGGAGGGGTTGCTTCAGTCGGCAATAAGGATGGGAAAGAAGTCCATTAACAAGTACCACTGATCTTTTTTTAATTATGTACTAAAAACATAGGGAGCTGTCTATCGATTTGCAAATGCTCACAATGATGCAGGGTACGGTATAAATAAGGAATTCACAAGTGCGGTACAATCATGAGGATATTAGCCAATCATTTTGTCAAAGAATTAGTGTATTGTGCGAAGGGAGAATTTTGTAGATCAGTGGAAACAATGAGGTATAAAGGTATTGGAAGGAACTGCAGATGCTGGTTTAAACACAGAGAGTGGTGAATCTCTGGAACTCTCTGCCACAGAAGGTAGTTGAGGCCTGTTCATTGGCTATATTTAAGAGTGAGTTAGATGTGGCCCTTGTGGCTAAAGGGATCGGGGGGTATGGAGAGAAGGCAGGTACGGGATACCGAGTTGGATGATCAGCCATGATCATATTGAATGGCGGTGCAGGCTCGAAGGGCAGAATGGCCTACTCCTGCACCTATTTTCTATGTTTCTAAACTGAAGATAGACACAACATGCTGGAGTAACAAGAGAGAAGGAATGGGTGAGGTTTCGGGTCTGAAGAAGGGTCTCGGCTCGAAACATCGTCCATTCCTTCTCACCAGAGATGCTGCCTGTCCCACTGAGTAACTCAGCATTTTATGTCTATCTGAGGTATAAAGGTGTCTTAGTTCCTGTGTTGTATAAGGAAGAAGAACCAAATTAATGATTTGTTTAATAAGGGGCTTTCAGGGAGCAGTAATCATAATGAGAACGCATGTTATCCAAGAATTTACAGTGATTAGTTCGATCTGACACAAGGGTCTTCTGTTTAAACAAAACAAACTCCGATGGTATGGTGTGTGTTGACAGTGGTAGATGTAAAACAGCAGACGGGCATTTAACATTCAAAGAATTAACACATGGATTTCAACAAATCTATAATCACTTCAAGGTACAAAACTCAACTAGGAAAATAGATCCAGCTGTGACTAATAATAGGATTAGATCAAAGGAAAAAGCTTATGTTACCAAAACAGTTGTGAACCTGAGTGTTAAGAAAAATTCATCTCAGAAAAGGTGTGTAGGCAGTGATAAGCAAAAGATGAAGGTGGAATATGAGGGTAATCTAACAAGAAAGATAAAAACTTCTGAATGCGTATAAACGAACGGGTATTAAAGATATTGTTCTGTTTTCCACGAAACAAACTATTTTGGGGAATAAGGGAGATGCTGATGAATTTGACAAGTATGTTGAGCCTGTTTTCACAGAAGACACAGAAAACTGTAAATAAAGAATAGACAAAGACTCAAACTGCTGGAGTAACTCAGCGGGCCAGGCAGCATCTCTGGTGAAAAGGAATAATTGACTTTTCAGGCCGAGACCTTTCTTCAGGCTGAGAGTCGGGGGAGAGGGAAACTAGAGGTATGGAGAAAGTACAGAAAAAATGTAACTGGCACCAATGACTCGGGAAAGGTGGAGCCCACAATGGTCTGTTGCTGGCTGTGGGGACAGGCGATGATGAAGGGAAACAAAGTATGAATCCAGTGAGACGGCTCGGGCGGGGGAGGGACGGAGAGAGAGAGGGAATGCAAGGGTTACCTGAAATTAGAAAAATCACTCTCCATACCGCTGGGTTGTAAGCTGCCCAAGAGAAATATGACGTGCTGTTTCTCTGCTGTGCATGTGGCCTCATTCTGACAGTAAAGGAGGCCCAGGACAGAAAGGTTAGTACAGGAATGGGGTGAGAGGATGACATCTAAATTAAATGAAGGTCTAAGAAGGATTAGCAGGTATGACAGAGTGAGGCTGCATGCAAACTGGAGAAACCACCTTGTATTCTGCTTAGCTTACAACATAATGGAGTGAACATCGAAATCTCCAATTTTGGGTAACTATCACTGACAACCCCTTTTGATTCCCGTCCCCTTACCTGTGCCCACGTAGACTCACACCCATTTCTTCCCTTCCACCTACGTATATCCTTTCCCCTAGCATCACAACTCACAGCTTCTATCCTTATCTGACATTATTTGTCTTTTCAACTTTGCCCTTTGCCCACCCATCTGCCTTTCACCCACCCCCCTTTCCTCGCCTATATCCACCTATCACTCACCAGGTTTTGTCTTGCCCCCCCCCCCCCCCCCTTCCCTCCCCCCCCTTCTCTCCCCCCCCCCCCCCCCACCCCCCTTCCCTCCTCTATATTTTCCCCCCCCCCCCCCCCCCCCCCCCCCCAATCATAATCAGTCTGAAGAAGGGTCCTGATCCGAAAAGTCACCTATCCATGTTCTCCAAAGACGTTGCCTGGCCCGCTGGGATCCTCCAGTACTTTGTGTTTTTTTTTTTTTGTAAGACAGCATCTGTACTTTCTTTGGTCTCCAACGGAGAGTTCAGGGGCTGTCCCACTGTACGAGCTATATTCAAGAGTTCTCCCGAGTTTCCCCTGATTCGAACTCGGAAAATTACGTTAATGGCCGTTCATAAGCACTCGGGGACTGTCGTGTGCACTCTCCGCACTGTTGAAAAAACTTCACGAGCTTACAGTGTTTCCCGAGTACCTGCCGTTAGCGTTACGAGCCGCTACGAGACATCCCGAGCTCTGATGTACCTGCTACGTACATACTACATTCTTACTACGAGTTTGATTTTTTTTTTTAACTCGGGACAGCTCTTGTGTAAACTCATACAGTGGGACAGGCCCTTTACTATGTTGCTTTAGCAAGTAAGTAGGTTAAAAAAAAAGATGGTGTTATAAAAGGATTTGAATACAGGAAAATAAGTCTTGATGCAGTTGCAAATTTCGAGGTGCTTGATCGGCTGAATGAGGAGTTGGGGTGTCTGCTGACTGGAGTGGCTAGACCCAGGGGCTCAGCCTCAAAATAAGTGCTCAATTAGAAGAATTGTCTCCGCTACTGAGTTTGCTACCCAAAGCAGATGAGGAAGCTCGTTCACTCTGTATATTCAACACTATTGTTGTCTACTTAAAAGTATATCTAAATATAATTCTGGAAGTGGCTGTGCTGCCAAACTGCTCTCCTGCAGTCCGTCTGCCTTTTTTTGTATTCGTTTTGTCTTGTTAGAAGTATGTTTTAGTCTATTTTAATTGTGTATATGTAGGGGGTAGGGGAAACTTTAAAATTTCTTCCTTCAACGGGGATGCGACCTTTTCCTTGTCGTATCTCCGTCTGCGCTGAGGCCTAATATCGTGGAGCTAGCGGTCTTCAACTAGAATCGACCTTGGGGGCTCAAGTGGCAGAGCCTGTGGACTCGCCATTGTAGAGCTGGCTGTGGTGGCCTGTGGCTGCGACCCGACTTCGGAGCTTCAGAGGCTTCAGCCGCGAGCCCTGTGGACGGTAACATCGGGAGCTCGCAGGTCACTAGTTGGTGACCGATTTTCGGGAGCTCCCGCAACAGCAGCCTCGTCCGCCCTGAATCGAGGAGTTTGAATCTGCCCGTTCGTGGAGCTTAAAATCGGCCACGGAGTTTACTATCACCCGGTGGGGACTTCAACATCAAGAGCCTCCACGCAGCAGGAGAACCAGCAAGGAAGAGATAAGACTTTTTGCCTTCCATCACAGTGAGGAGGTGCCTGGAGACTCACTGCGATGGATGTTTGTGTTAAGTTGTGTTAATTGTGTGTTTTGTTGCTTTTTTCTGTCATGACTGCATGGTACAAACATTTTGTTCAAACTTAGGTTTGAATGAGAATAAAGGAAATTCATTCAAATATGGAGATAGCACAAGAAAGTGGCATTGAGGTATAGCATCAGAATGTCAGACCAGGCATGAGGGGCTGAAGGGCCAATCTCTGCATCTATTTCTGTAGAATTGTATAGAAGAGGAAGGTTGAGCACACTCTGGTGGATAAAGTCAATGAAGATCTTCATTGCCTTTAGACTTTTTTAGACTCCATGGACTTTAGATTTTTTTTTTTTTCAATCCAGAAGAATCAAGGAGATATGCGGCAAGTAGTGCTGATGTAAAATATCAGCCATAAACCGATAGAATGACATAGCATGGGATGCTGTGTGGCTTCTCCTCCTCCTCCTCCTCCTCCCATTGCTGATGTTCACAACCGTTGCTCCCTCATCTGCCAGGGAATTCTGAGGTTCACTTTGACTTGGATATTGTCCAGAAGTGAACAACTCTGCTGTCTTCTGGGGGGAAAAAAATCGTAATTGTTTCTTTGTTTTGTTCTTGTTTCGAATGACAGGAGACCTGAAAAGGGGGAAGTAGATATTCCAGTTGTTCCAACTTCAGGTGCGATGGAGATTGAGGATTCACGCTACACGTTCCCCAGCTCACAGACGCCAGAAGAGGATCCTCTGATCGCCAAGCCGTTGCTGAGGAGCCGTTTCCGCCAGCCGCCTCCGGATTCGTTCAACGGCGTGTACGCGATCTTCTTCATCCTCGGTATTGGCTCACTGCTGCCTTGGAACTTCTTCTGCACTGCCAAGCATTACTGGTTGTATAAGCTGGCCAATGGCACAGATGGATCGCACCAGCAGAATGACCTTCCTGTGAGTATTCGAAACATAGAAAATTGGTGCAGCAGGTAGGCCAATTTCGGCCCTTCGAGCCCGCACCGCCATCCAATGTGATCATGGCCGATCATCCAAAATCAGTACCCCGCTCCTATGGTGTGAATAGATGCCTTGACCTGTCTACAGTGCAATGACCCTTTATATTGGCCACTCAAGTAGGTTTGTGGAAAGGTTATACTGTTGCATGAGCAAACCACCATTCCAGACCTCCACTCCCACAAAGGCACCTTAGGTAAGGAAATCTCGTAAATCTGGCTCTGTGCGACCCAACATTAGTTGGGAGAAATGGTTATGAAAGATGAGATTACAAATCCAGTGGGTTTACTTGCTGTAGAGAAGATGACATTCTGACTGAATCCGCCTGCATGTGTTTCAAACCCAGCGAAACCATTTAACTCCAATACGTCATTAGAACCTGTGATCATTTTGAAGACCTCTTTATCAGGTTTAATTTTAGTGGAAACTCCACACTTGCTCGAGGCAACTGTCAAAAATAATCAAAATGCTCTCCCTAATTAAAATATTCACAAGAGTCAAATTGATCCACTATACTCTCCTGACATTAACGAGATATTAACGTGTTTAAGAAGGAACTGCAGATGCTGGAAAATTGAAGGTAGACAAACGTGCTGGAGAAACTCAGCAGGTGCAGCAGCACCTATGGAACGAAGGAAATGGGCAACGTTTCGGGCCGAAACATTGCCTATTTCCTTCGCTCCATAGATGCTGCTGCACCCACTGAGTTTCTCCAGCACTTTTGTCTACCAACTAGATATTAACATTTGAAGAGGGGTCTCGACCCGAAACGTCACCCATTCTTTCTCTCCAGAGATGCTGCCTGTCCCGCTGAGTTACTCCAGCTTTTAGTGTTTATCTTCAGTTTAAACCAGCATCTGCAGTTCCTTCCAACATATTACTTTATCATGTATCTATGGCTCGATTGTAATCGTGTATTGTCTTTCTGCTGACTGCATAGCACACAACAAAAGCTTTTCACTGTACCTCGGTGCACGTGACAATAAACTAAACTGAACTGAACGGATCTGTCTTTCCCTCTCAACCCCATTCTCCTGCCTTTGCCCCAGAACCTCTGACACCTGGGTGATTAAATTAGGGATGGCCAATAAATGCTGGTTTTGCCAGCAATGTTTTTGTGCCGTGGAAAAATAAAATGTGATTTTTGTTGCACCTTTTTAAGGACCTCAAAGTCCGATTAATATTTGTTGCAGTGTATGGCATAAATCTGGTGAGTGCTGAGGTTCATGTGATTCTTGTGGTTCCTTTTGCAGAGTTACTTTGAAAGTTACCTTTCACTCGCGTCGACTGTGCCTTCTGTCATTTGCCTAATAATCAACTACCTCCTGGTGGACAAGTAAGTATTTTCACCCTGGCCATTCCCTCTTCTCCCCTCACCCTTCTGGCAGAAGAAACAAAAGCTTGAGAGAATGTAGCATCAGACTCGGGGACAGGCACGGTGGCGCAGCGGTAGAGTGCTTGCAGACCCAGGTTCGATCCCAACCACGGGTGCTGTCTGTACGGAGTCTGTACGTTCTCCCCTTGACCACGTGGGTTTTCTCCGAGACCTTCGGTTTCCTCCCACACTCCAAAGACGTACAGGATTGCAGGGTCATTGGTTTGTTATTATGAAAAAATTGTCCCTAATGTGTGTGAAAGGATAGTGTTGGTGTGCGGGGATCGCTGGTCGGCACGGACTCGGTGGGCGGGAGGGCCTGTTTCCGCACTGTATCTGTAAACTAAACCAAACCGCTTCTTCCCCGCTGTTATCAGACAACTGAATGGTCTCCCATAAGCCAGGGTTTAGTCCACATCCTCCAACCTAACTGATTGCGAACATTGGACTTTACTGCTAGTTTGCGATCTTTGAAAGTGGTCACTCTTCCTTCTTCCTTCCCTGTTAGAATTTCTGCCAAGGTTCGTGTGCTGTCGTCACTGTTCGTCATGCTGGTTATATTCTGCATCACCACAGTCGTGGTGAAAGTGGACACCTCTACGTGGACGTATGGGTTCTTTGGTCTGACCATGTGCTGTGTGGCCATTGTCAGCGGAGCTTCCAATGTCTTTCTGGGCAGTGTGTTTGGCGAGGTTGGAAGATTTCCCATGAGGAATGCGCAGGCTTTGATTTCAGGTGAGCTATATCAACCTCATTCAGCCTACTGAGTTCCACATTGATGCTGATAATAGACAATAGGTGCAGGAGTAGGCCATTCGGCCCTTTGATCCAGCACTGCCATTCAATGTGATCATGGCTGAACATCCCCAATCAGTACCCATTTCCTGCCTTCTCCCCATATCCCCTGACTCCGCTATCTTTAAGAGCCCTATCTAGCTCGTGCTGATCTGATGCTCCAAACAATTCTGCATTTTCTCATCTTGCCCTATCAGCCCATCTATTCTTTCTCCCATCCAATTAATCAACTTGCATGAAGACATCAATGGATTTTACTTTGTTAGTTCCCGGTAGAGCAGGCTCCAAATGCTGTTGCTCGAGCCATGGAATATTCCATTGAATTTGTTATTGATCCACAACCAACTTGGAGACATCCAGCAGACCAGGCGATCATTTATCTCCTTGAAGCTCTTGTAAATAAGTCTAGTTAATCCAACTCCATTCTTTACTTGTGTTTGGCATTAAGCAATATTATACAATGTTGCTGATTATTGGCATGTTGCCATTATTTCACTTTGCCTATTTGTGTGGTCTTGCCAGCTGAGCATCTCCCTCGCTAGAAGCAAAGTAGCCGCTTGGCCACCAAGCACGGTGGCACAGCGGTAGAGTTGCTGCCCTACAGCGATTGCAGCGCTGGAGACCCGGGTTCGATCCCGACTACAGGCGCTGCCTATACGGAGCTTGTACGTTCTCCCCGTGACCGTATGGGTTTTCTCCGAGATCTTCGGGTTCCTCCCACGCTCCAAAGACGTACAGGTGTGTAGGTTAATTGGCTTGGTGTCTGGGTAAATTATCCCTAGTTTGTGTTGGGTTGTGTTAATGTGCGGGGATAGTTGGTCGTTGTGGGCCGAAGGGCCTCTTTCCATGCTGTATCTAACTAAACTCTCCTGCGCCATTAACCTTGTCGGGTCTATTCTCCATTCTTCGAATCATTCTACCCCCAATTTCTATGGTACTGAAACCCATCTTTTTTTTTGTTCCAACTCTCCCAGTTCTGCTGAAGGGATTCCAACCTGAAGCATGGACTGTTTCTCCTGCCACCATCGCTGTTTGACCACTTGTGTGTTTCCAACGCTTCCGATTTCAAATTCAAAATTTTAGCATCGCCATTTAAAATTTTTTTTTAATTTTTGTCTGCACTAATTTGGTTGCCTGTTCACTGCTGTCCCCCATCAGGGGACATTGAAGGAAGTCAAGTATTTTATTGTCATATGTCCCAGATAGAACATTGAAGTTCTAGCAGCAGCACAACAGAATATGTACACATAGTAAACAATATCATAAATGAGAAAGAAAAGGGCATTAAATGACGTACTTACTGCCTATGCTGCCTCCTGACATGTCGGGCAGCAACAAAGGTTCTCCACCCAATAGTGTTGATTCCTTCAGTTGCTGTTTCCGTAACATATTTGTTTTACGAGACAGGGTTGTTAGCCCTGTGCTCAACCTCCAACCTGGAGGACCAGTGGATCGCTCTTTGTCTCGCCTCTACCCTTCGACCTGTCCAGCATGGGAGACCCTAACAGGAGACAAATCTCCTGCTGGCATAGCTGTAGGGGTCACTGAGACACACAAGCTCCCCGACCACCACAAGGGAGCATTCTATTAATATCCACATCCCAAGAATAAATATGTTTTAAAACTTTCTTTCATAATGAATCATTGCTAGTGTGGCTCATGTTCACTTTTCTCCTTGTTTCCTGTGTAGGACAAGCCATGGGTGGTACGATCAGTGCTGTAGCTTCAATCGTTGACCTGGCTGCTGCCAGCTCTATTGAGGACAGTGCACTGGCCTATTTTATTACTGCTGATATCTTCATCGTCATCTGCATTGTCATCTACTTGCTGCTTCCCAAAATCCCATATTCCAAGTAAGCATGTTTTTTTTCTTCCTCTTCATCTTTCTTTATTCAAATTTAAGGATAAGGGGGAAATCTTTTAGGACCGAGATGAGAAAAACATTTTTCACACAGAGAGTGGTGAATCTGGAATTCTCTGCCACAGAAGGTAGTTGAGGACAGTTCATTGACAGTTCATTGGCTATATTTAAGAGGGAGTTAGATGTGGCCCTTGTGTGGCTAAAGGGATCAGGGGGTATGGAGAGAAGGCAGGTACAGGATACCGAGTTGGATGATCAGCCATGATCGTATTGAATGGCGGTGCAGGCTCGAAGGGCCGAATGGCCTACTCCTGCACCTATTTTCTATGTTTCTTTTAGAAGCTGAAATCTGTTTCATCTCTTTGCTGCTCAACTTAATAATTCCAATGGGAGAGGTATATTTGCTTATACTTAAATACAAGACTGAAATAGTGTTGGTGCTCCAGGTTCAGAGCAGAGTCTTACCCTGTGGGAGTCTGGTTGTGACGTTCATGTTCTAGGAGCAGAATTGGGCCATTCGGCCCATCTACTCAGCCATTCAATCATGGCTGATCTCTCTTTTCCTCTCGACCCCATTCTCCTGCCGTCTCCATAACTTATGATACCCATGCTAATCAAGAATCTATCTATCTCTGCTGTAAAAATATCCATTGACTTGGCCTCCACAGCTTTCTGTGGCAATGAATTCCACAGATTCACCACCCTCTGACTAAAGAAAGTTTGCCTCAACTCCTTCCCAAAGGACCATCCTTTTATTGTAAGGCTGTGCTCTCTGGTCCTAGACTCTCCCACTAGTGGAAACATCCTCTCAACATCCATTCTAAACCGTCAGTCAATGGCTTCAGCAACTTTCATCGATCGTGCTTTTGAGGTATCAAAGCATTCCAATAATATTAACAGAGCATTGCAATAGCACAGTGTTTGAATTGGTAGATTATTAGCAAGAGTTATTGATCTATTGGTCGAGA
>NC_073410.1:6997500-7087500 GCF_028641065.1 Leucoraja erinaceus | reverse complement strand
AGCATGGCGGTGAATGGGCAGCATTTAGCGTGATGGAAGAATAGATGATGGCAGTGGGGAAAACACTTAGCTCAAGAGCTTGTGATAGTGTGATGGGTCACTGCATTTGTGAATGGATTGGGCACGATGGAGTGTCATCGCACACCTCCATGTCTGCATCAACTCGAGAGCCAAAACCCTCTCATTTGCCTTTGTTATCTCAGGATGTCGATTCCAATACAATCCTGGCTGCCCTCTTTAATTCCAGGGATAACATTGAAGTAATCTGGGACCCCGCCATCGATGTCCTAGCTCTCCAGGTCCTTCCGTCCATCATCCCTGTGCTTGCTAAAGAAATGCCAGCTCCCAGTTCAGCGATGCTTGGAATTTCTCATCCTCAGTTTCAAACTCCTTTGTGGCCTTGAATGCCCTCCACAAACAACACAACACAACACAATCCTCAGCAGTTCCCGACCCTTGCACTTCCCCGAATGATCGGGCCATCGCCCAAGGCGTGAAATTCCCCGCCTCCCTAACACTCGCTCCCCGAAGGTGTATTTTCACACGTGCCTGTTTGACCATGCTTTTGCTAGCTATACTTATCCTGCCCGTTGTTGCTGGAGTTGAAGTGTATTTGTCGATGCTCGTTCAAAGTACCTTGGCGTCATCACCAAAGATGGCGTTGCTCTTTTGCTGGTACACTTCGTAGCTCGTCAGGTTTGTGACGTTACACGCGCCCACGACTTTTTCCCCTTTACAAATATTGGAGCCAATAGCAAAATAGAAAGGCTGCATGATAAAGAAATGAACCAGTAATCCAGTCTCCAATAAGTAACATTTGCCCTGTAGGATCCTTCCATTTACATCAAGTTGCGGGCGTATGATTGACCATCACTAACACCTCAAGCTACAGGTGCTGCATTGGAAATATCAGCCTGCAGGTAAGTGTCCTGACCACCAGGTGGCATGGTGGCATAGCGGTATATTTGCTGCCTTGCAGCGCCAAGTTTGATCTCGACTACAGTTGCTCGTCTTAAGGCATCTGTACGTTCTCCCCGTGACCTGCGTGGGTTTTCCCCGGGTGCTCCGGTTTCCTCCCACACTCCCAGGTTCGTGGGTTAACAGGCTTGGTATAATTGTAAATTGCCCCTGGTGTGTGTAGGGTAGTGTTAATGTGTGGGGATCGCTGGTTGGTACGGACTCGGTGGGCCGAAGGGCCTTTTTCTGCGCTGTATCTCTAAACTAAACCTGCAAAGTCAGGTGGTTTGGTGCAAAGGAAGGGGATGTCCGTGATGGGGTGGGCATGTGAGGTCCACTTGGTCGCCCAGACTTTCAGTGACAATTATGAGAGGGAAATAAACGCGTATTAATGGTCATTGATGTAGCTGGGGGAGAGTAAATGGCGAAGATGAATGAGGGCTGCTGCACGGCAACAAAAAAGCACAAGTCTTGCTGGAAATATGAAACGTACGAGATGAAGCTGGAATGGGCACAGAAAAACATCTCCAGTACATTACCAGGACTCGAGAGATTGAGTTATAAGGCTGGGGATATTTGTCCCTGGAGCTTAAGAGATAGAGGGTGACCTTATTGAAATATTCAAAATCATGAGAATAGATCACAGTCTTTTTTCCCAGGATAGAGAAGTAGCCCCAGAGGGCATAGGTTGAAGATGAAGATGAGAGGGAAATTATTTAAAAGAGACACAAGGGGTAATTTTTTTTCTTTTATGCAGTGGGTGACGTGTACATGGAATGAGCTGCCAGAGGGGGCTGTGGTGCTGGGTACGATGGCAAAGTTTAAAATACATTTAGACATGCATGTAGATAGGGAATGTCACGAGGATTTGGTCCAAATGTGACTAGCTCATCTATAAAATATTAATGGCAAGGATGAGTTGGGCCGATGAGTCTGTTCCCGTTCAGCATGACTCTGCGAATGCTGGAAATACTTGGGTCAACCAACCACCGCGGAGAGCGAAATGGATTATGCAATGTACTGGTGACTTTGTATTAGAGATCGCCGTTTCTGACACAAACAGGAAAGGCTGGTCATCTGAAACTGTTGAATTCAATATTGGGTTTAATTGGGTTTTACATTTGAACCAAGCTTAATTAGGAATCTTTAGCTCAAGGAGTATAGAATGCTCGTGTGCTCGTTAGCCCAGATTTCCGAATACATCATTTAATATTTTGGTGATCCCCATTTAAAAATGTAGATGTAGAGAAGCTCTTGCAGTGTCACCATTCAATGAGCTCATGGTTGCTTTAACCTCAATACCGCCTTCCGGTATTCGTGACATAGCATTTGATTCTTATAATAGCCAAAAATCCATTGACTCCTGCTTGGATATGCTAAGTAACTGTACCTTCATCACTGTTTAATACTGCCAACTAATTTTCCACTTATACAATCTTGACACACTACTATTGTGCAATTTCTGGTTTTCATTCTGCCATGCCTGCAAATGTGGTTTTGGGGCTTTGTGTGATTTAAGGTGATTGATTAAGTCATCAGTAATCAGCTTCTTGCAGTTCCGCATTGCTTCCTCTCAGCCAGTGCTTGTATTTCAGTTCCTCTTTGCAAACTGCACTCGCTTTTCCTGTAGAGAGTTGTGTTTTGGAAGCTTTTGCCCATTTCTGGATCAAACAATAATTTCGAGAGAGCAAATCGCTCTTGGTCATTAGTTTATTGTCGCGTGTACCAAGGTACATACTTCTTCTTGAGCCGAGGCGTGCACAGCTTAAAGTTGCAGATCAATGGTAGACATCCAGGCTGGAACAGCATCAGTTACTGGGTGGATGGCTTTGATGCCCCCAGGGAAAAGTCTCGGTGGGCAGTCATTCACGATGCGCAGGATGGTCTGGTGTAGATGCCTGCGATTGTGAGCAGGGCTGTCTGTCACCCCCCACTTACGCAGGTTATGGGCTGTTCTTGCATGGAGGGTGCAGATTCTGCTGCAATACAGTGGGCTGAAATGCTCCACATACCACCAGACAGACTGTGTTTGTATAGCTGAATGAAATGACTGATGCAGTGCCACAGGGAAGAAGAAACGTACAGTCTCCTCTTTGACTGGATAGTACATGTCAAAGTAGCAGAATTAGGCCATTCGGCCCGCCGAGTCTGCTCCACCATTCAATCATGGCTGATCTTTCTTTCCCTCTCTGCCCCATTCTCCTGCCTTCTCCCCATAACCTTTGACACCCATACTAATCAAGAACCTGTCAGTCTCCATTTTAAAAATACCCAATGACTTGGCCTCTACAGCTAGCTGCGGTAATGAAATCAACAGATTCACCACCATCTGGCTAAACAAATTCCTCATCTTTCCAAATGTACATCCATTAAATATGAGGCTGTACCTTCGGGTCCTGGACTCTCCCACTAGTAGAAACATCCCCACATCAACTCCATCCAGGCATTTTACCATTCGGTAAATTTGATGACATTCCCCTCCCCACTCTCATCCTTCTAAAATTCCAGTGAGTACAAGCCCAGAGCCATCAAACACTCATCATATGTAAACAAAAGCTTTTAACTGTACATGTGACAATAATAAACCAAACTAAAACAAATTAGTGTTGAACTTTCGTTAGAGAGGACAACGGATGGATGTGGGACTGAGAGCATCCACCAGACAGAGCCCGCTGACCATGAAGAAATTCCATGTGGCTCTCGGAATGCCATGGTATCAGTCGGTATTGGCAAAAGTTGTTCCGTGCAGTTGGTGCCAAAGATAGGACATCATAACCGTAATTCATAATTTAATTATAAGCCAAGTATGTTAAAATACATAGAGAAAGGAACTTTAGACCAAGACCATTGCTAGTATTGCATCGGACAAGTTTGGCTGATTGCATGTTGTTCCAATCTTCTACCCCGTGGTGGCGCTGTAAAGCCATCAGATTTGTCCAACTTTAAAATCATTGCGTTTTCATCCATTATTTCCAATAAAGTGATTTACTTTGAGGCGACAAAGCTGAACAAGAACTGACGATATTCCTGCTTTATTCTTCCGTCTGCTGTTGTGTTAGTGACTGGAAGAGGCAAAGCGCTTTGTGAAACAATTGGCCAGATTTTTTGCACAACTGTCAGCTTGACGTTACTGCATTGCCCAACATTCCCTGCCAATTCATCAATTTAAAATGGAAGGTTAACACCACAGTGGGGCTGTTCTGCAAATACATACACTAAAGCAAATTGTCTTGCTTCACTCTATTCAATGGTGCACGTTCAAATTAAACCTGGGTCCTCATCATACAATGGATTGGAATGGAATATTTTATTGGCACATAGAAACCTAGAAAATAGGTGCAGCAGTAGGCCATTCGGCCCTTCGAGCCTGCACCGCCATTTGATATGATCATGGCTGATCATCCAACTCTGTATCCCATCCCTGCCTTCTCTCCATACCCCCTGATCCCGTTAGCCACAAGGGCCACATCTAACTCACTCTTAAATATAGCCAATGAACTGTGGCCTCAACTACCTTCTGTGGCAGAGAATTCCACAGATTCACCACTCTCTGTGTAAAAAATGATTTTCTCATCTCGGTCCTAAAAGACTTCCCTCTTATCCTTAAACTGTGACCCCTAGTTCTGGACTTCCCCAACTTCGGGAATAATCTTCCTGCATCTAGTCTGTCCAACCCCTTAAGAATTTTGTAAGTTTCTATAAGATCCCCCCTCAATCTTCTAAATTCTAGCGTGTACAAGCCGAGTCTATCCAGTCTTTCTTCATATGAAAGTCCTGCCATCCCAGGAATCAGTCTGGGATAGCAGGACTTGTGAGGAAGGCACAGTGAAATTCTTTGCTTGCTTACCCAAGGCATACAAATGGTCACCACATACACAGCGCTGACAAAGCTCCAAGGTACCCCCACCAACTCCTCCAAATGTACATGGTGATTATCTTTTCTTATTATCCACGTCAACACACACTGACGCAGCAATCCCAATACATTCACAGATCTCTGAACAGACCAGATGCACAAGGTTCAGCCCTGCCTCTGTGGGCGACTTGCTCACCTCTGATCCGGATGATTGTAGATTTAAGTCCCAATGACTTGAGCTTCATAATCTAGACTGACACTGGTTGCTGGGGGAGCATTGCACTGTCAGAGCTGTTAGCTTTTAGATGAGATGTTAGAAACATAGAAACATACAAAATAGGTGCAGGAGTAGGCATTTTGGCCCTTCGAGCCAGCACTGCTGTTCAATATGATCATGGCTGATCATCCAAAACTAGTACCCCATTCCTGCTTTCTCCACATATCCCTTGATTCTGTTAGCCCGAAGAGCCGTATCTAACTCTCTCTTGAAAACATCCAGTGAATTGGCCTCCACTGCCTTCTGTGGCAGAGAATTCCACAGATTCACAACATCAGGAATGGAATGGGTAGGAAGGAACTGGTTAAAACCGAAGATAGACATAAAAAGCTGGAGTAACTCAGCGGGTCAGGCAGCATCTCTGGAGAAAAGGAACGGGTGACGTTTCAGGTCAAGACCCTTCTTCAGACTGAGTGTCAGGAGAAAAGGAAACGGGAGATATACATGGTGATATAGAGAGATATAGAACAAATTAATGAAAGATTTGCAAAAAAGTAATGATGATAAAGGAAACAGACCATTATTAGCTGCTGACTCGGTGAAAACTAGCTACGGACAATGAGACTCAACATGATGACTTTAGCTGGTACAATCACTTGGGTGGGGGAAGGGACGGGGAGAGAGAGGGGATGCAAGGGTTACTTGATGTTGGAGAAATCACTATTGATACCACTGGGGGTTGCAGTAATGGGGATTGCTGCATAACTGTGTGTTGACTATTCACCATGTGGCTTCTGTGCATTATTAGTGAATAGTTTTCACCCCGTTTCATCCATTGCCCCGTGTAAAATCTTGTGCCAACACATGCTACCATCCCCATCTTTTGTAGACGAGTGGGATAGATGTGTTGGAAGGAACTGCAGATGCCAGTTTATACCGAAGATGGACACAAATGCTGCAGGAACTCAGCAGGTCGGGCAGCACAAATGTGTTGATGGTTCAGATCATGAGGGGTGGGAGGAGATCCATGTGAAGTGTGAATCTTGAAACAGAAGAGAGCGGCTGAGTGGCCTGTCTCTGTACTGTTGACTCAATGTTTGCCCTGGCATCCTAACCAATATTTATCCTTTGTTACGATGTTGGTTTACACCACAGACACTGGAGTAACTGAGCAGGGCAGGGAGTATCTCTGGAGAGAAGGAATGAGTGACGTTTTGGGTCAAGACCCTTCATTACTCAGCATCACCAAACCAGGCTGTCCAATCTTTGTGGTGAAACAAAGAACTGCGGATGCTGGTGAATGCACAAAAGAACAAAAAGTGCTGGAGTGACTCAGCGGGTCAGGCAACTATCCCCAGAGAGCATGGAGAGGTGACGTCTTCAGGTCGAGACCCTAATCTTTAACACATCGCTGTGCTCAAATTAATGCAGCGCTGCTTCCTATTCTGCAAGAGCAACTAAACTTCAGAAGCAGTTAAGTGTGTGTGGACATACCGAAAGAGATGTGAAAGATGCTATATAAATGCAAATCTTTTTTGCTGCTTAGATTAGTGGGGAAGAATGAAAGGTAATGCATTTTGCAAAGAAACTGACGCAAGGGCATAAATCTCATTTAAATGAATGGATTTATGCAAATGAAATGGGTTCATATTACAAGCAAAATACTTCAGTGTCGTATAACTTAATGAATTATGTAATAAAAATGTGCAAAGATATGGAAAGAACTGTATTGGCTGTATTTAAATAACCCATAAATCTAAGGCAATTACAATCAACAGTTGTAATGTTCCCAACTGTAAAAAAAAAGTTAGAAACAGGAAACATTTAATGTTCACCTTTTATGAGTTTTAAAATGGCCATTTTTATTCTGTGCCTTTGGGTGGGATGCTGAGCAAAAGGCACTTATTTTCTTGTAGATGTATCAACTGCAGATGATCCCACGAAAAGAAAGCACACTAAAGATTTGTGCAGGCTCTCAACCTGTTTGACGGAGAGCGAGAGAAAGAGTTCACAGAGCTTCTCTGACTGGTAACGTGACAGCTCAAGCAGATAAAACATTTTCCTATTCGATTTGTGGAGTTTGGGTCACAAGTTCAAGGCTGGAGGTTGCCTGCCATCTTAACCATATTAATTCCAGTGGGCATAGGACTTGCGGGACAGTGAATGGAGCAGAAGGCTAGTCATTCCATCACACAGGGGACAGTGGGGAGAGAAGGGAGCGCGGTCTCGTCATAGGGACATCCTACTTTCGATTTGTTTTGTTCCCGCTAATTTCTAGTTTACGGACTCATTGGAATATCTCACAAAATAATGAATAGGAATTGCAATGAAGGCGCCAAACTGAGTTTCATTGCAACACTTTTTGATTCAGAGGTTATGAGTTCAAGGTCAAATATAGAGGCTTGGGCATCATAGGCTGATGATGCATCACAATCCAGAGGAAGTGTCTCAATGTTGTTGGCACTCAGATGGTCTCCCATGCAAGGGTGGGGTGGGGGTGTGAGGGGGGGGTCAAGCAGCATCTCTGGAGAAAAGGAATAGGTGAAATTTCCGATCGTGACCCTTCATCACTGCAAGAATCGACTGGGAAGAATGTTGGTCAGCATGCTCGGACATCTTTCCTGGCATTACCTCTCTCCACTCACCATTGGGACTTGTCACGGGATAGTTAAGCAGAAATACAATGACTAGCAATTGGCTCTGTCAAGTGCGGGGATGCTTGGGAGGCCAATGAGAAAGTGGCTGAAGAAGAACAGCAGAAAATTGGCTCCTGGAGAGAAAGGTGTGATTGGAATTTTATTTTGCTTTTATTCACAGGAACCTCTCATCACAATTCTCCTGCCAACATATTGACTTCCTGAGCATTCCTTCACCTGAAAGAGCAAATTGTTAGTCAGTATTCATCAGCTAAGTGGCTGTGACCAATTATGTAGCAAGGAACTGCAGGGGCTGGTTGAAACCAAAGATAGATATTAAAAAGCTGGAGTAACTCAGCGGGCCAGACAGCATCTCTGGAGAATAGGAATAGGTGCCATTAAGTGTACGTGACCAATTCACTTTTTCAAAAAGAGAGTTGTGAGTCTGTGGAATTCTCTGCCTCAGAGGGCGGTGGAGGCCGGTTCTCTGGATACTTTCAAGAGAGAGCTGGATAGAGATCTTAAAGATAGCGGAGTCGGGGGATATGGGGAGAAGGCAGGAACGGGGTACTGATTGGGATGATCAGCCATGATCACATTGAATGGCGGTGCTGGCTCAAAGGGCCAAATGGCCTACTCCTGCACCTATTGTCAATTGTCTATAATTCAACAAGTTCCTTGGTTCTACAATCAAAGAGGAGTGATGCGCATGTCGGAAAGAAAAAATGTAGGGCTCCAAGGAGATAAGGAGGGGGTGATGGAACTGATGGGCTAGCTCTGCTGGAGGCTGGATGGATGTGATGGGCTCTACAGCTTCCTCCATTGTCGTTGCATGTCTGTATCTTCTGAACCATCGTTTCATCCATCAATGTGCATCATTAGGGGGAGGAAAAGGCTTGCTGAGCTTGAGCAATTAAAACAGAATCTCAGCTACAAGATTTTCATTTCCCCCTTCGTCTCAAATGCTTTGCCCGCTTGTTAGTGTTGGAGAGAGCTATCAGCCGCCCAGCCAGTTCATTAAACAAGGGTGACAAAGTTGCTACCCCCTCAACCCATGTGATTTGAGAGAGAGAGAGAGAACAGGGCTGAATTAGCCATATCAGTGGTGCAGCGGTAGAGTTGCTGCCTTACAGCACCAGAGATCCGGGTTCGATCCTGACTTCGGGTGCTGTCTGTACGGAGTTTGCATGTTCTCCCCGTGACCGTTTGGGTTTTCTCCAGGTCCTCACACTTCGCAAATACGTGCGGGTTCGCAGGTTAATTGACGTCTGTGAATTGCCTCTAGTTAGTAGGATAGAACTCGTGTATGGGTGATCACACCCGGGCGATCCGGTCCGGGGGCTGGGACGACGTTCTGGCGGCGGTGTCCCGAGTCCTGGGTTCAGCCGCGGGCCGGCGGCTGCGTGTGCTGGACTGGAGGTGCGGCGGCTTCGACCACCCCGGGCCGCAGTGTTTGAACCGGCCCGTTTGCGGGGTTCGGTGAGCTGCGGGACTGTTTGTACCATCGCCCGGTGGGGAATCGCCTCAGCGCAGAGGGAGAAGAGGGAAGAGACTGCAGCCCTAAGATTTTTGCCTCCACCACAGTGAGGAGGTGTTTGGAGGACTCACTGTGGTGGATGTTAATTTGTGTTTATTGTTGTTTATTATTGTATTATTGTATGTATGACTGCAGGCACGAAATTTCGTTCAGACCGTAAGGTCTGAATGACAATAAAGGAATTCAATTCACTGATCGGCGCGGACTCGGTGGGCCAAAGACATGTCTCCACACTCTATGCTGAACTAAAACTAAAGGTATGTGAAGCAAAATGAAAGGAGAGAAAGATAACATCATGCATATGAGAAAAGTAAAATAATTTGGAATATTATTTATAAAACATAAAATTAAACTCAATTTATTATTGGATTGGAGTGTCAGTATCATTGTGAGAATATTTTATCAAACGGTGCTTGTGTTGTTGAGTGACTGCGATCTCTGGTGATTTGCAACAAAAGCACAAACGACCATGTAACTGTGAAGCCAATTGCCTTGCCTTGTGTCAGATTGCAGCACTTCTGACTTTTTGCAGTTCACTGAACAAGTGGCACAATGGCACAGCTGGTAGAGCTGGTGTCTCTTAGTACCAGAAACCTGGGTTCGATCCTGACCCGAGTGCTGTCTGTGTGGAGTTTGCACGTTCCCCCTGTGGGTTTCCTCCAGCTTTCAAGAGAGAGTTAGACAATAGATGGACAATAGACAATAGGTGCAGGAGTAGGCCATTCGGCCCTTCGAGCCAGCACAGCCATTCCATGTGATCATGGCTGATCATCCCCAATCAGTACCCCGTTCCTGCCTTCTCCCCATATCCCCTGACTCCGCTATTTTTAAGAGCCCTCTTTCTTGAAAGCATCCAGAGAACCTGCCTCCACCGCCCTCTGAGGCAGAGAATTCCACAGGCTCACCACTCTCTGTGAGAAAAAGTGTTTCCGCGTCTCCGTTCTAAATGGCTTACTCCTTATTCTTAAACTGTGGCCCCTGGTTCTGGACTCCCCCAACATCGGGAACATGTTTCCTGCCTCTAGTGTGTCCAAGCCCTTAACAATCTTATATGTTTCATTCAGAGTTAGATTTAGCTCTTCGGGCTCGAGGAATCAAGGGATATGGGGGATAAAAAGCAGGAACGGGGTACTGAGTTTGATTGATCAGCCATGATCATATTGAATGGCGGTGCTGGCTCGAAGGGCCAAATTTTTCCATGTTTCTATGTTTCCTCCCAAATCCCAAGGATGTGAAGGTTAGTTGGCTCATTGACCTCTGTAAATTGTCCCGTGTGTTGGGAAAGTAACATCATGGAATGGATGATGTGAATGGATGATCGATGGTAGACATGTGGTGCATCTTTCAGTCAATTAATGATGTGTTTCATTTAATTCAAAGGTAGATAAAAATTCTGGAGAAACTCAGCGGGTGAGGCAGCATCTATGGAGTGAAGGATAGGTGACGTTTCAGGTCGAGACCCTTCTTCAGACCTACTTCATTGAATTCAATGTCACTACAGTGGCCTGTATAAGCTATGTTTTTTTTAATTTGGAGGGAAGCATTTATAAGGCAATGAATTAACTGTCCACTAGTTGTTTGTCATCTATCCTTTCTATTGTTTGCTTCCTTGTAACTCTGTCATTAACACATCTTCCCCAACCAACAATGGACCATTGTGGACTCCACCCTTCCTCAGGTTATCTGTTGCCGGCCCTGATTTGCTCTGGTTGAAGAACCTTCCTTGCATAAGATGTCTGACTCCACTAATTAACTTCCAGCGCCTCATGAAACCATTGTGTCGACAAGATGACTATAACTGTGTTAATTTTACTTCAACTTCATTTTGCCACATTTAAGCCCATCCAGAATAACTTATTTTCCAGATGGAATCATCAATATTTATATCTGATTTATTTTCTCCATCTGCTTCAGCCACCTGAGAGCACTCCCTATGAGGTGTGGGAAGCTTTATAACATGTTTGCAAGGCTTTGCTATATCCTGTTATGCCTTTCCTCGGGGACTATCCTGACCCTAACACCACATTTGAGTCAGTGCACTCTAGACTCTGAGCCTACTGTAGAACAAGCTTAATATCTTTGCATCGGACGGAACTGCAGATGCTGGTTTACACCAAAGATCAACACAAAATACTGGAGTAGCTCAGCGGGACAGGCAGCATCTCTGGAAAGAACGAATGGGTGACCCTTTTTTCAGACTGAAGAAGTCTCGACACGAAACGTCACCCATTGCTTCTCTCCAGAGATGCCGCCGGTCCCGCTGAGTTACTCCAGCTTTGTGTCCATCTTCAAATTACGTCACGCGCTCCAGATGGCTGTGCGTATGCATGTAATCGCGCCCGACCTTCGCGGGCGACCACGAGGTCGCGTAATTTGCGTGCCAAGGACACGTAAGTGGGACAGGCCCTTACATCCAGCATTTTGTGTCTAAAGTTCTCTTTCATTGAAATGATCACTCATGAAGTAATTGCCAGAAATATATCTGCTTGCCTCTCTCTCCAAACGCATTTTATATTCAATTCTTGTTGATCCAGATGGCAAATTTTACTGATTTAAGATGACATCTGGGAGAGCGGTTCTTATTCATTTTATTGAGAATAAGGTCTGAGCAGTAACAACCGATCAACATTGATAACGGTCTGGAAGATATATAAAGGCTGCACAGTTAAACCATTTCAGTATTCTGGCCATCATAACTAACTGCCTGAAGCCTCATTAGATGAAGTTAACTTATAGACGGGGTGAGAAATTTTAAATAATACACACGCATGGGCAATTTATCTGCTGTAAACTGAATAATTCTCCCCGTTGGATCTCAACCTTGTGGTGGTAGGGGAGCTTGTGTGTCTCAGTGACCCCTACAGCTATGCCAGTGGGAGATTCGTCTCCTGTTAGGGTCTCCCATGCTGGACAGGTCGAAGGGTAGAGGCGAGACGAAGAGCGATCCACTGGTCCTCCAGGTTGGAGGTTGAGCACAGGGCTAACAACCCTGCCTCGTAAAACAAACATGTTACGGAAACAGCAACTGAGGGAATCAACACTGCTGGGTGGAGGACCTTTGTTGCTGCCCTACATGCCAGGAGGCAGCATAGGCTGTAAGTACGTAAACTGAATCATTCTCCATCTGAATGCCACATAAAGTTGCAAAGGCTACACAAACGCTACCAGGAGTTCAATGAGGAGCGTGTTCACGTCTGATGAAGACCATGGACTGCAGGTGTCTTCCGGGACTTCCGAAACATTGCAGCTGAGAGAGAGGATCCTTCCTACTTGCACACTGGAGTGTAGATGAAATACATCTTGCGCTGATTAACTAAGAGACCCAGGTTTGATCCAGATCTCAGATGCTTTCATTGTGGAGTTTGCACGTACTCCCGCGTGAGTTTCTTGCACATTTACGAGAATGATCCCAGGAGAATGTGTGTGTTAACATATGATGAGCGTTTGTCGCCACTGGGCTTGTACTCGCTGGAGTATAGAAGAATGAAGTGGGATCTCATTGAAACTCACTGAATCATGAAAGGCCTGGATATAACGTATGTTAATAGCTGGGGTGAATCAACACTTTCTTGTTCATATTATTTGAGGTGTCAATACTGACCAGGGCAGTGGGGAAACTCCCTGCCTCTCTTCAAGACTCCATCAATGGAGCATTAACACATGTCTGAGAGGGCAATCAGGACTTCAGTCCATAGGAAATGCCTCCAGGAATGCAACATACCATCAGCTGCTCCAAAGAAGCGGTGCAGATTATTTTCGTGTCTTCAGACTGAAGAAGGGTCTCAACCCGAAACGTCACCCATTCCTTCTCTCCAGAGATGCAGCATCAGTTTTGGATCAAGACCCTTCTTTTGACTTCAGTCTCAACCCGAAACGTCACCCATTCCTTCTCTCCACAGATGCTGCCTGTCCCGCTGAGTTACTCCAGCGTTTTGTGTCTATCTTCGGTTTAAACCAGCATCTGCAGTTCCTTCCTACACGGTGTGGATTATTTGTGCTTCAGAGTCCAGAATGAGAATTGATACAGACACCAGAGGTGAGAGTGCGGACAAATGTGCCCAGTCTGAAAGTTTTGTATTCGAAAAGCACAGACTGGAAGATTCAAACTGTGTTTAAACGTTATCGATCAGAGCATTGTAATCAATATGTGCTTAGATATTAAAGAAATCAAGGGATGGTGTGTTGCTGCAGGAATGTGGTACTGAGGTAGAGGTCAGCCCAGATCTTATTGAATGTCGGAGTGGAGCCAAAAGAGCCTCTTCATCTTTCTCTTATGTTCCAGCAGAAAGATGGTTGCAGTTGAAGAAGATCGTCACTTTCTCAAGGACCACCAGGACGGGACAATTAGTTAGGCCAGCAATGACTACATCGTGAAAAATGAATAGATCCGAAAAATAATATTTTATCTCCATCTTCACTGACTACTGCCTCAAGTCTGGTTCCTACTAAAACCATCATTCGTGCAAAGATCTGACTATTACTGAGAGTGTTTTCTCCTCAATCATTAATACCCTGCTCCAATTCCATGCACAATCATATTCCCCTACACCTCAAACTAGAAGTTTTCAACCATGGGCATAAATGTATTCATCGACCTCCCTCTTCCTTATCTTCTGACCTCCTCCAACCCAAATGTTATGTCCAGTATCACCATCTCTAATCTCTTGTGCAGCCAAAGCCTCCTTTGTCTATAAAGTAGGCATCCGGAGAGAGGAGGAGATCAGTCTGAAGAAGGGTTTCGGCCCGAAAAGTTGCCTATTTCCTTCGCTTCATAGATGCTGCTGCACCCGCTGAGTTTCTCCAGCATTTTTGTCTACCTCCTTCATCTATTGTTGGTGACTGGGTGGCACTGAGGCACAGCTGCTGGAGCACCAGAGACTCGGGTTCAATCCTGACCTCGGGTGCTAAATGTGTTGAGTTTGCATGTTCTCCCTGTGATCGCAAGGGTTTCCTCCAGTTTCCTCCCACATCCCAAAGACGTGTAGGTAAAATTTGTTTATTGTAAAATTGCCTCCAGTGTGTAGGGAGTGGATGTATTTTGTGGACTCAGTGGGACAAAGGGCCTGTTTCCATGCTGTATCTCTAAACTGAACTAAACTAGTAGTTGTAGGAAGGAGCTGCAGATGCTGGTTTTAACCAAAGATAGACACAAAAATGCTGGAGTAACAGCGGGAAAGGTAGCATGTGTAAGAAAGAACTGCAGATGCTGGTTAAAATCAAAGGTAGACACAAAATGCTGGAGTCACCCATTCGTTCTCTCCAGAGATGCTGCCTGTCCCGCTGAGTTAAATTAAACTAGACTGCCTTTTGGCTTTCTGTCTAAAACTTTCCATCATTTTAAGATCTTAAGGAGGATCTTTTTAAGAGACCCTCCTTAAAAGCTGGCCCTTTGACGGAATTGTAATCACACCTCCAACATATCCTTATTTGGTCTGTTTGCCATCTCTGGTTCAGGTCCCTTCCAGGATCCTTTATGTCGAGCTTCTCCTTGAAAGGTACAATATAACATTAGTTATCCCCGAGCAGCATCTTTGCTCATAAAAACAAACAAGGTGCCGTTAATTAACTGGTAATTGCTTGCTAACTTATCACGCCATTATGACAACAATCTTGGTTAAAATGAACCTTCATTTCTATGAGTAATGAGTGCAAACATTTTAACATTAGAGACTTTAAACACATTTTGTTTTTATAAACTGCATCTGATAAATAATTACAAGTTAGCTTCAAAATGATTTGAAATAATTCATCGCTTCAGAGCTTCATAGACATTATCCAAACCCAAGATTATATTAGAAGATTGAAATCACTGTGGAATTGTCTTTCTGTTTACGTTTAGATTGCTTGCAAAATGTTATTCCATTTCTAAGTCACGGTTAGCTGTCATTTTATGACATCAGTTGTCACTCAGACCATGCCTGTGATGCATATGGTTTTAAACACCTAGTGGATTAGAAATTTTGACATCAGTTTGACTGGTTGAGGATGGAATATTTTCCCTTCACGGTAGTCAGAGGGTGGTTATTTTTTTTCGTCAGAGGGTGGTGAATCTGTCATTCTTTCCCACAGAAGGCTGTGGAGGCCAAGTCAATAGATATTTTAAGGCAGAGATAGAGAGATTCTTGATTAGTACGGGTGTCAGGGATTGTGGTGGAGAGGGCATGAGAATGGGGTGAGGAGGGAGAGATAGATCAGCCATGATTGAATGGCGGAGTAGACTTGATGGGCTGAATGGCCTAATTCTGCTCCTATCACTTGTAGTAAAGTTATCAGGTCATAAGATTCCCATCCTTTACAGATATTATGTTGGATTTTCCACTTTAGGTTTCGGTTCATTATTGTCACGTGCACTGATGTAAAGTGAAAAGCTTTGCTTTGCATCCAACCCTAAAATATCAGATATACTGTCAAGAATCAAGAATAGATGGAACCTTGAACAAGGGTTCAGACCCAAAACGTCACCTATTCCTTTTCTCCAGAGATGTTGCCTGACCATTTTGAGTCTATCTTCAGTATAAATCAACACCTGCAGTTCCTTCTGACACATAAATGCAAGTCAAACTGCAGTACAATAGGTAAAGCTAAGGGGGAATGCAGAATACAGTTTACTTTAGTTTAGAGATACAGCATGGAAACAGGCCCTTCGGCCCCGCGAGGCCATGCTGACCAGCGATCCCCACACACTAACACTATGCTCCACACACTAGGGATAATTTACAGTTTTACCAAGCCAATTAAACCTATACATCTGCCTGCAGCGCTCAGCATTCTCCAATGTCTGCAATGTTGGATCCTTAATACGCCGCCTTGAAGCCAAACACATCAGCCAAGACTGTTCTCAACCCCCTGGATCCCAGGTCAAGCTCCAATGCAGACACTTAAACACAAAATATAGACTGATGCTTCCGATCAATATTCCTGCTGTACTCTTACAGACAAAGCACTCTCCTGACTTTGTAGACATCATGAAGTCATACAATACAGTGACACAGAGGTAGAGTTGCTGCCTTACAGCGTTTGCAGCGCCAGAGACCCTGGTTTGATCCCGACTATGGGTGCTGTCTGTTCTCAAGTTTATACACTCTCCCCATGACCACATGGGTTTTCTCAGAGAGATTCGGTTTCCTCCAAAGACGTACAGGTTTGTAGGTTAATTGGCTTAGTATAAGTGTAAATTGTCCCCGGTGTGTAGGATGGTGTTTATGTGCGGGGATTGCTGGTCGGCGCAGACTCGGTGGGCCGAAGGGCCTGTTTCTGCACCGTATCTGCAAACTAAACTACACAACACAGCAGCGGGCCCTTCAGTTCTCCGAGCCCACGGCAATTATCAGACCCCATTCCCCCTAATGCTCTTTGTATTCTCCACATCTTCCCATCATCTATCTTCTGCCCCCCTCCCACAAATAAAATCCCTCCACTCACCCGCACTTACTGGAAGCAACTACCCCACAAATCGGCACGTCCTTTGGATGTGGGAGGAAAGCAGAGCAATTGAGGAAATGCATGTGTGGCCAAAGGGTTAACGTGCAAACTCCACATAGACAGCACCAGAAGTCAGGATCATACCAGGTTGTGGGAACAGCTACTCAGCCTTGTCCATCCTTTCAGTTGGATGTAAAAGCTCCCATGCCAAGGAATTACCCCACTGGCTAAATATTGATACTTCATCCATTATCACAAAAAAATGATGATTTGTTCAATATTTGGTGTTGGTGTTGAAGAAGGCTGCATTATAGACAATAGACATTGACAATAGGTGCAGGAGTAGGCCATTCAGCCCTTTGAGCCAGCACCGTCATTCAATGTGATCATGGCTGATCATCCCCAATCAGTACCCCGTTCCTGCCTTCTCCCCATATTCCCTGACTCCGCTATCTTTAAGAATCCTATCAAGCTCTCTCTTGAAAGTATCCAGTGAACCAGCCTCCACCGCCCTCTGAGGCAGAGAATTCCACAGACTCACAACTCTCTGTGAGAAAAAGTGTTTCCTCAACACCATTCTAAATGGTCTATTCCTTATTCTTAAACTGTGGCCCCTGGTTCTGGACTCCCCCAACATCGGGAACATGCTTCCTGCCTCAAGCGTGTCCAAACCCTTAATAATCTTACATGTTTCAATAAGAGCCCCTCTCATTCTTCTAAATTCCAGAGTATACAAGCCCAGCCGCTCCATTCTCGCAGCATATGACAGACCCGCCATCCTGGGAATTAAGCTTGTGAACCTACGCTGCACTCCCTCAATAGCAAGAATGTCCTTCCTCAAATTAAGGGAGCAAAACTCCACACAATACTCCAGGTGTGGTCTCACTAGGGCCCTATACAACTTCAGAATTACCTCTTTACTCCTATACTCAACTCCTCTTGTTATGAAGGCCAACATGCCATTCGCTTTCTTCACTGCCTGCTGTACCTGCATGCTTAGTTTCATTGACTGATGAACAAGGACCCCCAGATCCCGTTGTACATCCCCTTTTCCCAACTTGACACCATTTAAATAATAATCTGCCTTCCTGTTTTTGCTACCAAAGTGGGTAACCTCACATTTATCCGCCTCAAACTGCATCTGCCCACTCACCCCACCTGTCCAAGTCACCCTGCATTCTCATAGCATCCTCCTCACAGTTCACACTGAAACCCAGCTTTGTGTCATCTGCAAATTTGCTAATGTTACTTTCCAACAGTTCAGGAGTAATTCCTTGTTTAGTTTTAGTTTAGAGATACAGCATGGAAACAGGCCCTACCGCCCAGCAAGTCCACGCCGACCAGCGATCCCCAAACACGTACACTAGCACTTTCCTACACACAAGGGACAATTTTACAATCATTACGAAAGCTAATTAACTTGCGTGTTTGGAGAATGGGAGGAAACCGGAGCCTCCCAGAGAAAACTCATGCAGGTCACAAGGAGAACGTACAAAATCCACACAGACAGCACCCGAGGTCAGGATTGTACCCGTGTCTGTGCTGCTGTGAGGCAGCAACTCTACTGCTGCGCCACTGTGTTGTCCTGTACACATGTGTAGAGTGCGTTGGCAGCATGGGGAGGCAGCTGCAGAAATGCCAGCAGTTTTTACCTTTCAGGAGCGAGCAGGCTTTGGCTCACCGACAATGTGGAGCAGTTCTGACAGCGGACCCATAAATACACCACTGACAGTGCTCCATAAACCCATTGTGTATCTCATTTACAACATAGCTGAGTGATTTTTATCAGTTTATATAAGTGGGTTTTTTTTTTTTAACTTTGAGTTTGAAAAACATATTCTGTGGGCACAGACCATAGCCGAATGATGGGCTGTTGTAGGTGACAGTGGATACATTCAGTGTGGAGATGTGCGGGTTGATTAAGTCATTAGGTATTGTAATGAAAAATTGTTCCATTATGAATGCAAGAACGCTCGGTCTATGGGCCTTGTCCCAACTTCAATAAATGGTCAGTTAATCCGCATGTTAAGCACCTAATGGCTGTCGAGCCTCTGGGAGAAGCCTTACAACATTAGCTTCGTCATTCAGAGAGATCAGGTGTGATTCTGTACCTATTCCACTTTTCCATTTGCCCCGTTCCTCTGTATTGGAGTCAGACAGAGTGGAAACAGGCCCTTTGGCCCAATTTGTTAAGAGGATTATCTAATCTATGCGTTTATCCGTTTTGGTATTCACGTAAAAGCCCAGGTGATGGTTTAATCAGCTGCCACTGAGTCAAAGTTATTGGTCCAAGACCCTCTCCATGTGATAAGACAAACATCGGGACTGGTATTCAACCAAGTGCTGGAATAGGGCTACTCTGTCAGACGTTCTGCATTTCTAGTGAGATGTTAAGCTGAGATCGCACCAAAATATTCCATGTCCATGTTTAAATTAATGCAAGCCTCCCATAATGTAGAAACAAGGAAGTGCAGATACGGTTCATATACAAAAGGACTCAGAGTGCTGGAGTCGCCAGACTCTGATTCAGTCTGAAGAAGGGTCCAAATTATAAACGTCACCTATCCATGTTCTCCAGAGATGCTGCCTAACCTGCTGAGTTACTGCTGCTGAGTTACTGTATGCCCTTTCAAACCACCCATAACGCTGGATAAGATTTTACCCTCAACTAAGCACAATAAGATTTGTGTGTGTAAATTGGTTGCTGTCTCTCTAACACAAGAATGATTGTCTCTCAAAAATATTTTATTGGCAGTCGTGCTTTGGGCTGGGTTGAAGTCACACAAGGTGCTCTATAAATGCAAGTGTTCACCAAACAAAATGACTAATTTCCCTAACTGCACGAGGCATAAATTACGAGGCATACATTTTCTTTAAAATTCACCTTCTGTTCAAACTGTTTCGTTTCAAAAGAAATCTGTAGTGCAAATTAGACCCTGGATTTTTGTTTCACCCCTTGTGAGAAACGATTCATTCTGAAAGCACTGATTAGGGAAAGAATGCAAAGCAATCAAACTGCATCACAAGTGCTCCACATGCAATTAATAATTTTGCACGTGAGTGACTTTTGCAGAAAAATACAACAACTATTTGGTGCAGGTTAGACTTCCAAAATGGCAAATAAATTCAGTGACCGGTGAACCACTGTATGTGTGCGGCTGGGTCAGATTGTTGGACAAAACACTGGATGAACTCTGCACTCTTGAAGATTGCAAGGGTCCCTTAATGTTCAGGTGCATCAATGAAGCCAATATTGAACAAAAAAGAGTGACACCTCTGACAGTGCAACAATAACTCAGAATAGAATTGAATACTTTATTGTTGCATGTGGCAAGTCTCAGTGAAATCCTTTGCTTGCATACCTTGTTAAGGTATGCAAATAGTCACCCTAAAGGGCGCTTAAAAGTTACAAGTTTTCCAAACCCCCCTGTCCCCCCCACACTAGTTCCCCCTTTGTTCTTCCCTCGCCCCCCTCCCCCACGCTGGGTCCTGCATTGTTCCTCCCCCTCCCTCACGGCGATCCTCCCATGCCTGGTCCTCCGCTGTTCCTGCTCTCGGCAGCGGCGTCCTCACTGCCACGTGTCCGTCCGCATCAGGTGCTGCTCAGTGGTGCAATGTCGGAATTAGCCGAGATGGTTTAGTCAACGCTGCAACTTTCAATATCAGGAAAGAGTTACAAACTCTTCGTAAAATTTCTGAAGAGCCTTTGAAAGATTAAAATTGTGCATTGTGCCCCCGGTATTGATTCAATCCCAGGCCAATGTAAAGCAAAGACTGATTATACTCTGTGGTGGTACAGTGGCGCAGCTGGTAGAGCAGCTACTTCACAGCACCAGGGTCCTGGGTTCAATCCTGACCTTGGGTGCTGTGTGTGCAGAGTTTGCATGCTCTCCTTGTGAGTGTGTGGATTGACCCTGGGTGCTCTGGTTTCCTCCCACACCCTAAAGATGTTTTTTTTTGTACATCGGCCTAGATCTAGGCATCTTGTTGGAAGGTTTGCTGTAAATCGCCGAAAATGTGTGGGTGGGGGTAAAATCTGGAGGGAATTGATGGAAAGGTGGGAAGAATTAAATAGAATAATGTAGAATCAGCAAAGGTGGGTGGTTGATGGGCTGAAAGGTTTGTGGGCTGCAGAACTCCATGAGAGGTCATTCAAAAGCAGGACCTTGTGGACAGGTGATGAGCTGGAGAAACTCAGCGGGTGCAACAGCATCTATGGAGCGAAGGAAACGGGCAACGTTTCGGGCCGAAACCCTTCTTCAACGTTTCCTAAACACCTACAGGTTCTTCCCCCTCCCCCACCCAGTGTGTAGGAATGAACTGCAGATGCTGAGTTTGTACATTCTCCCTGTGGCCTTTCTCCGAGATCTTCAGTTTCCTCCCATACTCCATAGACATAGTTAATTGGCTCGGTGTAAGTGTAAAATTGTTCCTAGTGAGGTCGGGTAGCGTTGATGTACGGGGATCCCTGGTCGGTGCGGACTTGGTGGGCCAAAGGGCCTTTTCTGTGCTGTATCTCTAAAACTAAACTAAAACGAAGTCTAGGCAGAGTTATATGCACTATTTCAAGAGCAGCAGTCTCACTCGAGCCAGCAGTTATTCCTGAATTAACATTGCCAACTTGGTCATTACTGCATTTCCTGTGCATCAACAGGCTGCTGTGTTTCCGGGGGTACAACAATAACTCATTGCAAATTGATTACAAAGTCCTTTGAGCTATTACTAAAGGTGTCACCACCAGTTCCACATCCAATGGATACCTGGAGGAGGTTTTGCACTGTTTAAAAGGGTGTGTCCGCTGTAACATATTCCACAACATTTGGTTCATCGAATCTTGAGAGATGTGATCGCAAGTGCAAATTTTGTAGATGTCTATTGATCTACCACACACAGAGAATTGAGATCATCAGAGTTAGAAATGAGGGTGCTAGAAATGGCTTTTTGGAACGAAAGTTGTTTGTGGGGTTTTTTTCCCCCAAGGGAACATAAATTTAAATGAAGAGAAATGCTGTTTAACAATAAAAATAATAATAAAAATGAGGAAAATAACAATGCATACTTCAACCAAAGTTCCAAAAGATTTGAGAATATAAAAGAGCTTTGGTGCTGTTATTCTTAAAATATTTTTAATGTGGTCCAATTTAAATTATTTTAGATTGTAATGCATTATGCATTGCATTTGAAGCCTTTACCATGTTTATCAATATCTCATTAGGAGTATGTTAAGATTTTCAATATGCACAATATATCTTTTTTGCATTATGCATATGATATGCATGCTAGATTTATGTCTTTCTTCATTTTTCATATTTCACACAGTATGCATTATATTGTCATACACTAGGTAATGCAAGCATATTTGTTTGTATTTTATTCACAGTGTGAGCAAATCAATGTAGCACATTACATACCTCCAATTAGCAGGCAAGCCATTTACCATTGTATGGTGCTGTGGCACATTATATGTTATTGGTATCAATTTCCAATTACTTTTTGAGAGAGGATTTAAATTCACCAAAGTGAGCATTGTGCATGTTGATTAATTAAGTAGTTTCCTATCTGAACGTTTAATGTTTTATGTGTCATTCCTAACTGTCACTGTATGTCATGTAGACAAATATGCTGGAGGAACTCAGCGCGTGAGGCAGCATCTATGGAGCGAAGGAAATAGGCAACATTTCGGGCCGAAACGTTGCCTATTTCCTTCGCTCCATAGATGCTGCCTCACCCTGTGAGTTTTACCAGCATTTTTGTCTACCTTCGATTTTCCAGCATCTGCAGTTCCTTCTTAAATAACTGTATGTCATGTTGTCATTTGTGGGCGGAGCACCACAGCAAATTCCTTGTATGTGAGTATTTGGCCAATAAACTTATTCATTCATTCATTCATAATTTGATCAAGCACTCAATAAAGTAAAAAAAAAAGACAAGGTACTTATTGTCTCAAGGAGATAAAATGAAAATTATAGATTTTTTTTTATTTGGCTCTTTATTGTTGCTGTCTCGATAGGGGAATGCCGCAAAGCTCCAATCACTTAAGTGAGGAAATATAATTCTCTGTTTTTTCCCTCTCTTTTCCACCTACAAAGTGTTTAACTTCTTTCAGCATCATGCATGAAACCTGAATTAAAATGGGAATGCGTTCTTTGTGTTGCATTCAGTATTGCTGCTGCCGTCAATGAACATGGAACTTTGTCCTGCAAATCTTACTGACTAATAGCTAATGTGTTCAATTTCCTTTCCCTCCTGTGCCTATGGAGCAGATGATTCAAGTTCCTGCTTGTGGTGAGGTGCCTTGCCTCCAAGGTACACTATGAACTGGGTAATGATGACTTTCAACTATGCTAACTGGGTGCAAATGTTCTTATTTGTGGGTAAGGACTTGGAAAACCTAACTTAAAAGACGATAAAAGAGTACACTAAGAATTAACAACCAACAACCGACCATTATTCATTCTGTCATTCCAAAACCGGAGGGACTTTTTAATTTCAGTCTCATTTTTTCAATTGAAAACCGTGGAAGACAGATAATGGCACTCAGTCTGATAACGTTCTACCTGACCATGCTGCATTTAACTGATATTCCTTCAGTGGAAGTATTAGTTATGTGTATGATTAAGTACAATTAATATAAATTTTGAATGGAAATAGAAGATATTCAACTTGAAGGATCGGTCTCTAAAATATTTATGTCTCGGATTAAGAACTAACAATTTAGTTTAGTTTAGTGCACCTTTTCACTGTGACAATAAACTAAACTGAACTGAACAGGGAAGTCGGGAATGAACTGGGTTGACTGGAGCTATGGAGCTGGAGCTTTACCTGCTGAACCATCTCATCAACAACTGACCTTCACAAACCAAATCTGACAAGATCGCCTCCTGGCTGTTTGTGAAAGGTGCTGGCGGGTGAGTGTCAACTATCACAGTTCCAGACTTCCTATGTTGACACTGTGGCAGATTCTGTTTTTCAGGCTGCAGATTCAAATGCATAGCCACATAGTCTGAGGATCAACAAGGAGGTAGATAGTATTTAAGAGGGAACTGCAGATGCTGGAGAATCGAAGGTTACACAAAAAAGCTGGAGAAACTCAGCGGGTGCAGCAGCATCTATGGAGCGAAGGAAATAGGCAACGTTTCGGGCCGAAACCCTTCTTCAGAGGTAGATAGTAGTTCAGGACTGCTCTCCAGTTGTAGTGGGATGGTTCAGTTGCCTGATGGCAGCTGGGAAGAAACGGTCCCCATAATAATAATAATAATAATCTTATTTATATAGCACATTTTTAGTCAACTTGCATTGACCCCAAAGTGCTTCACATAATTACATTACATTTACACACAGGCAAAGGTGGGTGAAGTGTCTTGCCCCAAGGACACAACGACAGTATGCACTCCAAGCGGGATTCGAACCGGCTACCTTCCGGTCGCCAGCCAAACACTTAGCCCATTGCGCCATCTGTCGTCCCACAGACACCAAGGAGAGTCCCTGAACTCTCCTTGGTGCTGTCAGTGTGTCCGATGCACATTACTCTGTGATGGTGGGTCTCTAGTCTACGCCCACATTCTCACTTTTTGAGAAGGCTCAGAGGAGCACCTTCTGAAGAAGGGTCTCGACCCAAAACATCACCCATTCCTTCTCTCCAGAGATGCTGCCTGTCCCACTGAGTTACTCCAGCGTTCCAGGAGATCATTCTTCCCTGTGGCTATCAAATGTTACAACTTCTCCCCCTTCTGTCGTGGGGTAGAGTGAGACTGGGACTGACTACTTTCCCTCCCCAATCTTTGCACATCCCCAATCCTTTCCACTCGTCACTTTAATTTCATGTTTCATGTATTTTGCACTTTTGTGACTGTTGGCAGATCAATTTCCCTCCTGGGATAAATAAAGATATATGGTATCATGTCGTATCGAGACACGCTGACTGATCAGCCACTGTAAATCACCCTGAGTTTGGATGAGTGGCAGAAGAATCAGGAGGAGCTGTTGAGCAACTGAGAGAAGATGGGTTGGGATGGGGAAAGGACCAGATTTATCTGGAGCACAGACCTGTTGGCCTAAATTATTATTAATAGAGCGGAAAAAAAGACCACATCAGAGATTGCTGGCGAATTCTGTCCTTATCCAATTGCTGAGTATCCATGCCGTCTGAAGAAGAATCCAGACCCAACACTTCGCCCTAGCCACGTTCTTGAGAGACATTCGACACTAAATGCTGGAGTAACTCAGCGGGACAGGCAGCATAAATTCATGTGATGGGAGCAGAATTAGGCCATTCGGCCCATCAAGTCTACTCCACCATGGCTGATCTATCTCTCCCTCTTAACCACATTCTGTGTTGTCTGACCCGATGGCTTACTCCAGCTTATTTTCTCATAAACCAGCATCTGCAGTTCCTGTGCCAGCATTTCCCTGCTTGCATTCTCATGATCCTCACCTTTGATCACAGTAAACACACATAGTTAACGAGAGGAGTAAACATCTTGCTCGCTGTTTGCTACTCTTCCTTCCATTTGGGTTGCCACATCATTGATATTACCCAGAAATGTTACTCTACCATACATTGTGCATTCTATATTTTCAAGCAATAGCCGAGTATTTGTCTAATGGTGGTCTGAAGGCTCCCGACCCAAAATGTCCCTTGTCCATTCCTCTCCACCGATGCTGCCTGACCCTGCTGACTTCCTCCACCACTTTTTGTTTTGCTCAAGATTCCAGCATCTGCAGTTCCCTGTGCCCCCAGGGTGCCTAACCTTTGGTCTTCGCATTTCACATTTTAACTTTTGATTTTCATAATTTACCTCTGATATTGTTCAGGATTAGTAAAAATAATTTACATAATCAATCTATCTTTAAGTGCCCTTGACATCCCTGTGATTGCAGATTGATGCACGGCCCGCATTTCTAAAAACATCGATCCAATAATCATAACTAATTGCAATATGTCACTTATTCCCTTCAATTTGTGCTTTTGTTGGCGAATGCTTACATCTTGAATGGCTTGAACGTGCATGGAAATTGAAGGCGTGTGTAGGAAGGAACTGCAGATGCTGGTTTACACCGAAGATAGACTCAAAATACTGGAGTAACTCAGTGGGACAGGCAGCATCTCCGGAGACAAGGAGGGCATTCCTTCTCTCCAGAGATGCTGCCTGTCCCGCTGAGTTACTCCAGTATTTTATGTCTATCTTTGGAAATTGAAGGGCGCTCGACATGTTATTATTATGGTCATGGCAATCTGAGGTTAAATGCAAAAACAGTTCCCACATTGAATGATGCATTTGGGGAATAATAAGGAACTTCAACCTCCACAACTATCCCTCACTATCAAGTCTGATATTTCACAAGACACAATTTCACCAACTCATCAATGCTGATTGATAAGAATGAACCTATTGTATTGGGTCGGCACCCAATTTGCAATTGCTTTGGTTGATGCTTTATTTCCACCCCCCTCCTTCTCCAATTGTAATTTGTGCAACTATTTGCACGGGAGCTTGTTCTGCTGCAATTGGCTTTGCAGGAATTCACCTTTTCCTGCAACTGGGGGAGTGACTAAGCTGTGATCCCGCCCCTACCAGCACCAGGGCCAATCAGCGGCGTCCCCGCCCATCGCCGGGTGATTGACGCGGCGACGGACCAATCGCGCGCTGGGAACGCCTCCCGGGCCCGCGTTCTGATTGACAGGGGGAGCCCTCCCCGGGGCGTTGATTGACAGGAGGCGGGTGCTTGCAGGTAGCGCTGCTCTTGATCTCGCCGCTCTCTCTCTCCCCCCCCCCCCCCCTCTGTGCCATCCCCATTCGTGGCGACTGAAGCTCCCTCGGACACTTTGCACCGTGCCTGGCAAGATGCACGGAGCAGCAGCTCCTCACTCAGCTCTTGGCGAGGATGGTGGAGGTGTTTGTGCAACAGGTGGACGCTACCCAGCTCTGCAAGACCGGTAAGAAGGGGCTCAATCGATGGCAGATGGGACCGGGGAGCAGGGTTGGAGAAATGTATCGTTTACACACATATCTATTTCCCACTTGCCTGTGAGGTAATTCTATTTGTAACCAGAGCTGCCTCTTGTTACTTTGTATCGTGTCCTAAATTGCCTCTCTTTCTCATTCATCTCTTTGCATTAATTTTGTTTCCCCATTCAGTATTTTACATCTGTTTGCTGCCCCATGCATACATTTAACCAGAATGTTTTGCAAATTAAAATTCTTCCACAACAAAAATGTCAATTTGTAAGGGACGTGCGGGTGACGTTAATATTTTTATCCCATCTCAATTTAAGTCTCGTTCAGGTGAAAACCCAAAGGATGAGAGGTAGACTTTTTTCTGCTAGTCTGATTCAGAGGGGCCGAAGGGCATCGTTGTACTGTTCATAATATCATGCATTGGAAACTCGGCTTGTCCAATATTTATGCAAGCAGTCGAGCGGTATTTAGAAAGAATGTGCCCCGTTTAATTTGCAATGAGAAAAGTCACAATATTTAATTCTGCACCGCGCTGTAATGAAACGAAGTGGGGAGAATACTGGACTCTCAACTCCTCTTCGTGGGCTAATATATAAACCGGCCTGAGGTTATTGAATCTCCGATGTAATGAGCGGCGTTTGCGGGTTTATTTGCCCAGGGGGGTGGGAAGGGTTAAACCCCAGAGACAACAGGGTCGTTGTTAGCAGCGGGATACAGAGCAACTCTGCGCTCCATTGCATGCACATTGGAATCTCTCCCATCGTAAGTAACTTCCCGAGCAGTGGATTACCCTGTCTGACAGTGTACAGTCTGAAGAAGGGTCTCGACCCGAAACGTCAGCCATCCCTTCTCTCCAGAGATGCCGCCTGTCCCACTGAGTTACTCCAGCATTGTGTGTCTACCGGTGGATTATCTACTGCAGGTTAACGACTGCACCAGGAGGAGGTGGAATGAAGATATATTTACTTTTTGTCAATCTACCTTCCTCCGGCTGCTTGCAATCAGCACGTTACTCGCACACAACGCTGTGAAAACTAATGTATGGCAAAGCCCTGGGTGCCAAATGCCAAATACCCGTGCAATGGTCGGAGAACCTGCACTAGTTCGCCAGCCTAATCTGCCAGAACTAAGAAGAAGGGTCTCAGGTCTCGAAACGTCACATATTCCTTCTCCCAGAGATGCTGTCTGACCAGCTGAGTGACTCCAGCCTTTTGTGTTCATCTTCGGTTGAAACCAGCATCTGCAGTTCCGTCCTACACAGAACTAATAACACGTTTTATTTTACGCTGTGTGTCTTCGAGGGAACAGAGGCATTGCATTGCAAATCGTATATATCAGTGTGCATTGCAAAGGAAAACTGTCATTGCAGAATCCATGTGCACACAGACATTTCCAATCATCTTGCCTAGTGATGTAGAATTGTAGTTATGGTAGGAAAGTGAAGATACTTAATGGAGTTACCTTCTGTTGACTTGTTCGGACAGATAGAAGTCTGAAGAAGGGTCTCGACCCGAAATGCCATCAATTTCTTTTCTCCAGATATGCTGTCTGACCAGCTGCGTTACTCCAGCTTTTGTGTGTGTGTGTGTGTGTGTCTTCAAGATATAAGACCCTCTTAACTCGTGCAACTAATTTATTAGTTTCTGGTTCCGTGTTTAATTGCAATTCAAAGCTGCAGAAATATCCGAGACACGTCTGAACAAATTATCCCAGCTGTGAGCTGGGGCTGGGAGAATTGAGTGGGAAATGAATCCTGGGTTTATTAAACAGGGACACTGAGAAAGCTCCCAATAACTGCAGTCTGTTGATACTAATCGAGTTGCTCATTGATTGGAATCTCTGTGGGCTATTGTAGTTAACGAAGGCTCCTTTATAAATTGCACCCGGCAGAATTGCCTTCCGGACTGAGTTGGACCATTCACGGCCAACAACGATACGATACGATAGAACTTTATTTATCCCAGGAGGGAAATTGATCTGTCAACAGCGATAAAATACAAGATACATGAAACATGAAATTAAAGTGATGAGTGGAAAGGATTGGGGATGTGCAAAGGTTGGGGATGGGGAGAGGGAGAGAGGGCAGGGGAGTCGGTCTACCCCACGACAGAAGGTGGAGGAGTTGTACAGTTTGATAGCCACAGGGAAGAAGGATCTCCTGTGGCGTTCTGTGCTGCATCTTGGAACACTTTCTGTTGGAGACACATGGGCACAATGGGCGCTTGCTTGGCTCCGAGTTAAAGTCCCATTGCAGAACACTTGGAGACTGGCTACTGTGTCTGTTTCCCTTACAATTGATGTAGCTTTACATAGCCTCTTCTCTACACCCCTGACACCGTCCCAAGGTTCTTCAGGGGCAACAAAGTTCTATTGAGATACACAGTGGCACAGCTAGTAGACCTGCTGTCTCAAGACGCCAGAGACCTGGGTTCAATCCTGACCTTGGATGCTGGCTGCGCGGAGTTTGCAAGTTCTCAATGTGACTGTGTGGGTTTCCTCCCAGTGCTCGGGTTTCCTCCCACATACCAAAGGTGCATGGTCTTAATTGGCTTCTGTAAGATTACCGTTAAAGTATAGGGAGTAGAAGGGTGGACGGTGGGCCAAAGGGCTTGTTTCCATGCTGTATCTCAAAATTAAATTGGGAAACACGGTGATCGTTACCAGCTAATGGTCTGGACACCAGAAACAACCTTTCTTTTTTGATAGAGAGTAAGGGGCGCCTAATGTT
This sequence comes from Leucoraja erinaceus, assembly GCF_028641065.1. Taxonomy (NCBI): domain Eukaryota; kingdom Metazoa; phylum Chordata; class Chondrichthyes; order Rajiformes; family Rajidae; genus Leucoraja; species Leucoraja erinaceus. Next base: position 7,058,188 of record NC_073410.1, on the reverse strand, counting down.
CACATCCCATACACAAGATGTCACAAGCCTAATGTTCACATCCCATACACAATACGTCACCTCTGACTATGTATTGCCCCTCCAAAACTGCATTGAAGTCAGTATTGTCTGAAGAAGGGTCTCGACCCGAAACATCAACCATTCATAGAAACCTAGAAACATAGCAAAAAAAGGTGCAGGAGGAGGCCATTCGGCCCTTCGAGCCAGCACCCCCATTCATTGTGATCATGGCTGATCGTCCCCAATCAATAACCCGTGCCTGCCTTCTCCCCATATCCCTTGATTCCACTAGCCCCTCTAGATTCCTTCTCTCTAGAGATGCTGCCTGTCCCGCTGAGTTACTGCAGCTTTTTCTGTCTATCTTTGGTGTAAACCAGCATCTGCAGTTCCTTCCTGCACTGGTTTTTGTACTTGGGTCTCCATATTAAATCACTTCTAAAATTCACTCCTTTGGCTGTAATGGACTCTGTAATGTTTGGAGATCATGAAAGATGCTGCATAAAGGAAAGTTATTTTTTTCATAGTTTTGAGAGACATTGCCTCTTCTGTCTTTTTATTCACACTCTCCATCATATGCAATAAAGATCTGGTCTGCATGCAGAGTTTTATGCCACATTGGAGCTGTGCTGCTGTGCTGGGTTATTCTTTGGCGAGGAATTGCTATCTTCCTACAGAGTCTCGATGCACCTTAACAGCGCCATCATTGTAAATAACCTACTAAAGATAATCTCTTCTCCGAAAGTTTGCAACCAGAGGATATTTATTTGCCAATACCAGGTTTAAGACTTTATAGTTTTTTATTTTGTTTCAGTGCAAAAGTGAAATATAAAAATAACAATTTTTAGTTGTTGGGACAACACAAATTTGTCTGATTGGAGCACATTTCTCAAACTATAGAATCCAATAATGCTTTGTCACATATAAACTGCACAGGAAATTATTTTTGCACATATTACACATGCGGGCACTGCCATTTTTTGGTGCTATTATTCAAAGTCCAAAGTCCAAAACAGCTAACCGATTCTTACAATTAAATAAAATTCGAAATGGTGGCAGAGCCACTGCCTCCCAGCGCCAGGGACCCAGGTTCAATAGTCACCCCTGACTATGGGTGTTTGTCTGTTCAGAGTTTGTTCGTTCTTCCCGTGACCTGCGTGGGTTTTCTCTGAGATCTTCGGTTTCCTCCCACACTCAAGACATACAGGTTTTTCCGTTAATTGGTGTTAATGTAAAGAAAAATTGTTCCTTGTGCGTGTAGGGTAATGTTGATATGTGGAGATCGCTGGTCGGTGCAGGCTCGTTGGGCCGAAAGGCCTGTTTCTGTGCTGTATTTCTAAACTGAGGTAGTGGCCATAAAACATTGCACATCGAGGCCATTTGGCCCATTGCATTCCTGCTAGCTTTGTGAAGGTTCCATCTGTTTTATAGGAGGAGATGATATGATCAGCAAATCGTAATGATATCCAGAGAGATTGTTCTAGTTGCTGACAACCCATTCCTGGTCTGAATGTGGCCAGACCTGGCAAAAGTCAAGTGGTTGTTGTGTACCCTACAGGACTGAGGATGATTTGTTATTAGTTTATGGCTGAAGATTGGAAGAAGATGTGTGCATTAATTTTGGTGAATACGTGTGAAATCCCATTGCACATCACCGTCCTGATGAAGTGAGATCTTGGTTATTGGAGACCAGATTCTATTGCACAAATGTGTGCATGCATCTTTGTTGACCCTGTGTTCACAACGCAGCATATCCTAGATATGTGTAGGAAGGAACGGCAGATGCAGGTTTAAACCGAAGATAGACACAAAAAGCTGGAGTAACTCGGTGGGCCAGGCAGCATCTCTGGAGAAATTTATGTATCTTATTCCTCAACATCTCCCTTCATCCATTCCACCCCCACCTGTCTAACCCGGCTCCAAATCCCTGGGTGCGTTATCTAAGGCGGGTAGCGTCGCAAGAATAGAGCAATGGGGACACTTCTTACAACAGTGAATAGAAAGTTTTGCTCACAAAATTAATTTGTGAAGGTTGAAGACATCGTGGGGGATGAGAGGGCTGGTGCGTGGAGTCATTCAACACAGAGACAGGTCCTTTGGGTCAACCTGCCCATGTTAACCAAGTTGCCCATCTATGCTGGTCCCATTTGCTTGTGTTTAACCCACACCCTTCCAAACCTTTCCCATCCACGCTCCTGTCCAAAGACCCTCAAATGATGTTATTGCAGTTGCCTCAACTCCTTCCTCTGGCAGCTCGTTCCAAATATGTAACGAGGAGTGAAAGTCAATGCATCTCCTGAGAGTCGGCTGTGGTGATCTGAACGCTGAGTGGAGCCTGGACGATTCCAGTGCCAGTGAGTCTGAAGAGGGGTCTCGACCCGAAACGTCGCCTATTCCTTTTCTCCAGAGATGCTGGGTTACTCCAGCATTTTGTGTCTACCTTCGGTTTCAACCCAGCATCTGTAGTTCCTTCCTGCACTGTGCTCCTCCTGCTTTAGCCAAGATGCAACTGTCTGAGACATCCGTGCGTGGCAGCTCCGTGTGTGGCACTTTAACCAGAGTTGGGATGTGTTTGTGTTCAAGTCCATCCCTGGAGAAGTAGTGCTGCATGGATGATGCTGCAGTCGGGAAGCCACTCGATGCTTGAGATGTTCAGCTGAGGTCTCGGAAGTGAATGTAAATATACAATGCCATGATTTCTGTAGAACTGGAGGGGAGTTATCCCAGGTACCCTTACTCGCATCACTTAGAATAATGCATCTGAACGCTGTGATTTGGTTCTGATTAGATTGCATTTAGTTGGGACCTAGCTGTGTATATATCAGCTGTTGTGCTCTCTGCTCTGCAACTGAAGGACTTTGGTTTAATAACACACAGTCATGAAAGACTTGCATGGCATTTTGTGTCTATCTTTGGTGTAAACTAGCATCTGCACTTCCTTCCTACACTAGTTTAGTTTAGAGGTACAGGACCTTCGGCCCACCAAGTCCACGCCGACCAGCAATCCTACTCCGCGCACAAACTCTGTCCTACACACACTAGGGACCGTTTACTATTTTACCAAGCCAATTTAGCCGACAAACCTGCACATCTTTGGAGCGTGGGAGGAAACCGGAGCTCCCGGTGAAATCCCACGCATGTCACGGGGAGAACGTACAAACTCCGTACAGACAAGTATAGTCAGGATCGAACCCGGGTCTCTGGTATTGTAAGGCAGCAACTCTACTGCTGCATAGTGAAATTTTGAGCACTTCATCTTATTATTTGCACATTTGTATTTGCTGTGCAAACTGTTTGCCTATGTTATAACAGCGGCAACACTTCAAAGCCTGTATTGGCTGCAAAGTGCTACATGTAAAATAAATGCAATTTACATTGCCTCAAATGTTTTTGCTGCTTTATAAACAACTGTTTCGCACCCCACCTCTCCATTAATGTGAGAGTGAGACTAGCTCCTGTCACTAACCAAGTAGATTAGTGCCACATCCCCGTTGAGGCAGTGATCCCACATAATAAGAGTCTTGGTGGATTGTGTGGAGTGTGAAGGGTTTGCAGAAGTGATACAGTTCATCAAAATTTTGAGTAACTTAATGACTGGGTTTGTCTCCACAACTGGTATGAGATATTACAGCTATCATTGACTGGCCACTTGAGCAGCCCTCGATATAATTGCTCCCACTGTTGGCAGCAGCGCCTCAGTCAAAGCTCAGGAAGCCCCCCCCCCCCGTCTGCTGCCTGTCGGTGATTGTTGTGCATTATATTGCAAACAGTGGCCAATTTACAATAACGTTGTTTCTGTGAGTGACCTGTCCATTTTGTTTTATCTTGGGGCTAATTTGTTCACTTGCCCTAATATCTCCTTATGTGACTTGATGCCAAGTTGATAACACCTGAGTTATGCAAAGTTTGAGGAATGTTTTCAAGTGTTAAATCCATTGTACAAGTGTTGTTGGCTGAGTGCATAAAACAGAACTTGAAGCTAAACCTTGAAGAAGGGTCTTGACCCGAAACGTCACCTATTCCCTTTTCTCCAGAGATGCTGCCTGACCTGCTGAGTTACTCCAGTTTTTTTTGTGTCTATCTTCAATGTAAACCAGCATCTCCAGTTGCTTCCTACACATGGTATTCAACAACTAGAGAGCAGTCCTGAGCTACAATCTACCTCATTGAAGATCTTTGGTCTGACTTTGTTGGACTTTACCTTGCACTAAACGTTATTCCCTTTCTCATGTATCTGTACATGGTGGATAGCTCAATTGTAACTGGGTATTGTCTTTCCACTGACTGGTTGGCACACAACAAGAGCTCTTCACTCTACCTCAGCACACATGACTATAAAGTAAGCTCAAACTAATCTCAAACTGGATTTCTTGAAGTTGCCCTTGATGCAAGTAATTTAGCAGATCAATTTTGAGAAATGGTTACATTGTTAGAGGTTGTTTCCCTCTCCCCTGACTCTCAGTCTGAAGAAGGGTCTCGACCAGAAACGTCATCCACTCCTTCTATTGAGCGGTGCTGCCTGTCCCGCTGAATTACTCCAGCATTTTGTGTCCATCTTCTGTGTAAACCAGCATCTGCAGTTCCTTCCTACACATTGTTGGAGGTCAGTGTTTTGGCTTGGCCTGCTCAAAGGGAGAGGGGGACTTTTTTACCGTATTCTCAAATATTTTTGAGATCCACTTTATTTATCTACTGATCTTGGTGGGGAATTTATTGTTCATTCCTAACTTATTTCAATTAATAGTCAACTATGTTGGTGTTTAGCGACGCATTTAGCAGACCAGAAAACAACAGGCAAACTAACTTCCTTGCAGAATATTTAAGAATCATTTTTGTGTTGGCTGCCAATTCATTTGTTGCCAACACCAATCTATTTCAGATGCTCGGGCCTCTGGGTATTAGTCCAGTGGCCTCACCACCACTTATTAACACTCGTCATGCGTACACTATTCCTCTTGAAATTGGGTTACAGAGATAATGGATCGAATGATATATTATTTAATTATAATATAATATGATAATTTAGGATGAGAGGGGATCTTATAAAAACATATCAAATTCTTAAAAGATTGGACAAGCTAGATGCAGGAAAAATGTTCCCGATGTTGGGGGGAGTCCCAGTACTAGGGGGTCACAGTTTAAGAATAAGGGCTAGGCCATTTTGGACTGAGATGAGGGAAAAAGAAAATCCACCCAGAAAGTTGTGAATTTGTGGAATTCTCTGCCACCGAAGAGCGTGAAGGCCAAATCACGATGTTTTCAAGAGAGAGTTAGATTTAGGGCTAAAGGAATCAAGGGATATGTGGAGAAAGAAGGAACGGGTTTACTGATTTTAGATGATCAGCCATGATCATATTGAATGGCGGTGCTGGCTCGAGGGGCTGACTTGCCTACACCTGCAGTGAGATTCTTTGCCACGCATCACCGTCAAAGTGACAAAGTATTCCATTTAGCCCCCAATAGTCCCTCTTTGATCTCGGCTCCCCCACCATACTGGGGCCCCCTTTGTTCTCCTGCGCCCCCACCCACGCTAGGTCCGTCTTTGTTCTTGGTAGCCCACCCCCAGCGCACCATGTATAGACCCTCTCTTTGACCTTGCTACATGACACTTGGGTTGGTGAGAAAGTTTTCAGGCCCTGGTTAATTGTGCGATCTCATGCCTAAAAATAAGCATTGAAGATCAATGTTCATAGAGGGATAAATATGTCGACTGCATCTTAAATATTACTGAAGAATTAGCCTGAAGAAGAGTCCCGACTCGAAACGTCACCTATCCATGTTCTCCAGAGATGCTGCCTGACCTGCTGAGTTACTCCTGTACTTTTTGTCTTTTTGTGTAAGCCAGCATCTGCAGTTCCTTGGTTCTTCAAATATGACTGCTTTGCCCTGTCTGAGGATGTTGAACTAATTGGGTGCTTGGGGAAATAAATTGGGAAATAAAACAGTGGAATATTTTTGTTTGTTTTTGGCAATCTGACAGATATTCATCTGATGCCCATTTCTCTCTCTAGCATACTTTTTCCTTTCTCTTGCCCTGTTCCTCTGTTTCGCTGTCTTATCTGCTTATCTGCTCCTTTGCCCCTCTTTGTTTTAGTTCTTCCCCATCTCTCCACTTTTAACACTCTCCAGTTGGGAGTCATTGATGAGGGGGATCGACAGGACCTATCTGAACAATGCTCTTGGATGAGGCTCCATGGCAGAGAGTAACACTTGAATTGTAAAATTGTCGGAGGCCGCTAACTCGGGAGGATCGGAAAGAGAGCATCAAAGGCGATCGAGAATCCATTGTCATCCCCGGAGATGCGGATGGCTGTGTCCTAGCAGCGTTGAATGCTGATCTTAAAGTTTTTGTTGTTAGTTTTGAATGTGGCAGTGCGGAGTAAAACAGACAAAATGCCTCGGGGTGGGTTTAGCATCTCCCTGACGTGCTTCTTCCACACGGAGCATTGACAAAGGAGAACATGATCGCACTGTAGCAAGCTGTTGCTACTGTAATAATTGCTCTGCTTTCTGTCAGAAATAAAATTGAATAAAATTATGCTTCTACAGGAGGTGGCCTGCTCAAGGCTTTGTGTGTGTGTGTGTGTGTGTGTGTGTGTGTGGGGGGGGGGGGGGGGGAAGAATAGTTCTCAAATTATTTTTTTTCTTCTTGCTTCCCATGTTCTTCAAACCAGTTCAGACATCTTTCTAACCAATATCTTTACACGGAGGGCGGTGAGAATGTGGAGCTTGCTACACGAGGGAGTGGTTGGCGTGGAAAGTTGGGAAAGCGCTTGTTAGATGCAAGGGAGGAAACTTGAGGGACGAGGCATTAGATGGGGTTCATGATCAAAACAAATGTACATCTCAACCAGGACTAGTATTTTCTTCACCTGGAACATCAACTGACTTTATCCCGCCTTATCTTTCAAAGCTCTCATCCAAGCTTTGTTTACTGGTGAATGAAAGACAGAGTGCTGGCGTGACTCATTGGGTCAGGCGGCACCTTTGGAAAACATGGATAGGCCACATTTTGGGTCGGGACCGATCTTCCTTCTTCCAGCAGCATTCCTTGATCAATTTTGATAAATTGGAAATTTTGCAGGAATCTATTGTCCAAGCCCCCAAATATTGTCACGTCAATTTTATTTACCGTAATATCTGTACTAGGCCAATTTACTGTAATAGGCCAAGCACAGATTCCCGTGTGATCTCTCCGAACCTCTCCAATGCTGCTCTTCCAGCTATGAGGAATTCTGACAGACCAGCCAAGGATAGATCACTCCAATTTCTTGCCCTCCTTTTGTTGTTGGTTCATAAATCAGTCTGGATGGGCAAACTTGCCTTCATTTTTCTAATGCATTTGGATTTAACGCAGATCCCAAGCTTGTCTCGTACACAAAGGAAGATAGTCACAAATAGCTGGAGTAACTCAGAGGGTCAGGCAGCATCTCTGGAGAAAAGGAAAACATGATGTTTCGGATTGAGATCCTTCTTCAGATACAAAACGCGGTGCGGTGGCGCAACAGTAGTGTTGCTGCCTTAGAGCGCCAGAGACAAGAGATCGAATCGGACTACGGGTGCTCTCTGTACGGAGTCTGTGCATTCTCCCCGTGACCTGTGTAGGTTTTCACCGGGAGCTCTGGATTTTTGCCCGCACCCCAAAGATGTACTGGTTTGTTGGCTAATTTGCTTGGTAAAATTGTAAGTTGTCCCTAGTGTGTGTTGGGTAGTGTTAGGGTAGGGGGGTCGCTGGTCGGAGCGGACTCGGTGGGCTGACAGGCCTGATTCCACGCTGTATCTAAACTAACCTAACCTAAATTAAAATGACCATATTAAGCATTGGTGTGAATGTGGCAGCTATATCACCCTTCAGTATGATGGCAGACTGCAGTAACTAAGCCGGTGGATCTCAGCAGGAATCCAATCTAGCCTTAAATATTCATCAGCAGACGGTCCAAGATTCAATTAGATTCTGTTCATTCAGGGCCTGGATTGAGAATGTTTCACTGTGTGTATCTGAATGTGGTGCCTTGGCATGATGTTCTGCTGATGCACAATTATGTGGTACCTTACCCTTTGAAACATCTTGTGCATTATAAGTCCATAAGTCATAGGAGCACAATCAGGCCATTTGGCCCATCGAGTCGACTCTGCCATTTAATGGTGGCTGATCTTTCTCTCTCAACCCCATTCTCCTACCTTCTCCCCATAACCTTTGACACCTGTCATAATCCAAGAATCTGTCACTGTCCACCTTATGCACATTGAATTCTGAAGCGTGTGTGTGTGTATCTATCTATCTATCTATATGATATTAAAACTGTGGCTGGCTGGTTGTGTGTGTTTCTGCCTGACTTGTGGGTGCCAGCCTTTGATTTGTTGCTACGCCAACACCAGACCTACAAACGCCCAGATTTTTTCCATTTTGGTAGAGATTTCACTTTTCATTCCAAGTATCCACTCCTGATTAAATTTCGTCATATTTATGTACACATTTTTAATAAAATCCTTCTCGCCCCCCCCCCACTCACTCATTTTGTCGCCTCCTGCTGGCCAGCGACAATAACGGCTGCTGGCGCCCGCACCTCGCCTCAAAGACGCCATTTAAAAACAGCCGCACTGCTGAGTCCTCAACGGCTTGAGTTGGAGGACCACGTCTCCCGTGGGGGCTACGGGTGGGGAACGGCTGCGTTGGGGGAGCAGACCCAACGGATCTGCACTTGGTCTAGTATATAAATAAAAAGATTTGACACATTAACCCTGCCAGGAACAATGTTATTGATGCCTGGGTTATTGGTATCTCAGAGAAGAGTGTAGATAAAGCATTAGTGACATAATTCATTTATAAACAGCGCCGGGACCTTGAACAGGGCAGTAGGAATTACTGGATAAAAAAGACCAGTGTAAAGCGCGAGTGACTTCTGCTAACTTGACATTTGGTCAATACTGTAATGGATTTGTTGACTAATAGCAATCAATCTCTCTCAATTTAACCTCCATTTAATATCTCATCTAAAAGGCAATACCTCCAGCAAAGAATGCAAACCCTGTCAATACCAATACCAGAGAGCAGCACTGCTGGTGTTAATGCTTTGTGAAAATTATTTAATTTTCCTTTCAACATGCTGCTTCCTTTACATTTCCCGCAGGCCTCACTGCTTCACTGGCTTTGGTGACGGGAGGATCCAACGACTTTCTATTCTGCTCATTTAATAGCAAAGTTTTGGCTTTGATGATGAATTTGCCACAATTGCCAGCACGCTCCACCTCCAATAACCCGGCCCCACGGGACTTTAGTGCCAGGCTCGCAGAGTTTCTGGGCTCTTGGATGTTGCTCAATCTCATAAGGTCATAAGTGATAGGAGTAGAATTAGGCCATTCGGCCCATCAAGTCTACTCTGGCATTCAATCATGGCTGATCTATCTCTCCCCCCTATAACCCCATTCTCCTGCCTTCTTCCCATAACACCCATACTAATCAATAATTTATCTAACTCTGCCATACCACATGGCCTTCTGTGACAAAGAATTCCACAGATTCACCAATCTCTGATTAAAGACATTTCTCCTCATCTCCTTCCTAAAAGAATGCCCTTTAATTCTTCGGGTTTGACCTCTAGTCCTAGAGGTTTCAGTTTAGTTTATTGTCACGTGTACTGAGATTCAGTGAAAAGCTTTTTTTGTTGCGCCCTATCCAGTCAGCAGAAAGGCAATACATGATTGCAAACGAACCATTTACAGTGCATAGATTCATGATGAGGGAATAATGTTTAGTGCAAGGTAAAGCCAGCAAAGTCAAGTCAAGTTTATTTGTCCACATACACATACGAGATGTGCAGTGAAAGTGGCAATGCTCGCGGACCTTTGTGCAAAAGACAAACAACAAAACAACCAAACAAATTATAAACACCATCATAACACACATATTCTTTTACATAATAAATAATGGAAGGAAAAAAGTTCAGTAGAGTTAGTCCCTGGTGAGATAGGCGTTTACAGTCTGAATTGCCTCTGGGAAAAAACTCCTTCTCAACCTCTCCGTTCTCACCGCATGGCAACGGAGGCTACACTCGGAGGATAGGGATAGTCCGAGGGTCATTAAAAGGTCATCAGGGATAGTCCGAGGGTCATTAAAGAGGAAGATAGTAGTTCAGCACTGCTCTCTGGTTGTGGTAGGATGATTCAGTTGCTGATAACAACTGGGAAGAACCTGGTAGTGTGCGTTTTCACACCTATAAGTTTTGCTTAATGGGAGAGGAGATGAGGAACTCTTATAATCTTATTAATATCACTGCACATTTTGTATTGTCAAATCAAGTCAATGTTTAAGAAAGAACTGCAGATGCTCGAGAAATCGAAGGTAGACAAAAATGCTGGAGAAACTCAGTGGGTGAGGCAGCATCTATGGAGCGATGGAATAGGCGACGTTTCGGGTCGAGACTCTTCTTCAGACGTGCAGTGAATGTAGTAAACAAGGTGCTTTTAGAGGGATCCCATGGAAATTGGACCTGGTGAGTTTAGAAGGAATTCCACAGCAAAGGGAACTGATGCTTGCAGGGCCATCCCATGGATATGGGATCCAGTGCTTTTAGAGGGATCCCATTGAAATGGGACCTGGTGCTTTTGGAGGAATCCCATAGAGATGGGATAGGGTCAACTTAGGGGATCCTATGGTAATGGGAGCTGGCGTTTTCAGAGGGGTCTTGTGGAAATGACCTGGCACTTTTAGAATGATCCCATGGAATTGGGACCTGTTGAGTTTCGAGTGTTTTCCATGGGAATGGGATCTAGTGCCTTTCGATGGATCCCAGGGAAACGGGTGCTGGTGAGTTTGGAATAATGATGCTTTTCGCGGGATCACAAGGAAGCTGGTCCTGGTGAGTTTCAGCGCCAATCTGGCAACTTATCAGATCAAGCTGAACCCTTGGTCCGGTTCCAATCCTGGCAGCACACTGGCACGTGACTGAGATTCCCCATCAATTGGATAGTCGATCACAGGTCCATTGTCTGACCTGTGGACTGCTCATGCATACGAGTGTAGGTTTGGGAGTTTGGTGGGAAGGATTTGCGGGCATCTTCTCCCATGAGGGAACACCTTTTGTGCAATATTGATGCATCTTGCAGCAGAATCTAATTGATTCAGTTAAATGCCCTTGCTCGCCTGTGTTATTAAATTCATTCAGACAGGCTGGGGAGGCATTTTTTGGTACCGGTACAATGATGGATTTTTTGAAGCAGGCAGGGACCACGGACTTGTCCAGGGAGAGGTTGAATAATGTAGTGAGCACTGCGTAGCACAGGACTTGAGTACTCGCTCCGAGATGCCATCGGGGCCTGCAGCTTTTCTCGTGTTCACCCGTGTCAGAGCCCTCCTCACGTCGTGCTCGGACAGTGAGAATGTGTGCACATTCCTCCCTTCAGCTTCGGTAGCCAGCCCACTGTCGGTATTGTCGATAGTCGACAGACCTGGAGTGGTGTTGCCCCTCTCGAAACGAGAGAAACGGTTAAGCTACTAATAACTGGATGTAACGCTGACTGTTCGCAGGTGGGAAAATCAGCTGCCATACAATATTGAATAATGTGTAGGAAGGAACTGCAGATGCTGGTTTATACCAAAGATAGACACAAAAATGCTGGAGTAACCCAGCGGGACAGGCAGCATCACTGGAGAGAAGGGATGGGTGACATTTCGGGTCGAGACCCTTCTTCAGAATATAAGCTCAGAGAATCGGCAACACAAAACTCATCGAGCTGCTACCCTGACCTGCATTTTGATTCCTTCCAATATTGTGAATAGGATTTTGTATTAGGCACCTTGTTATAGTTTGTAAAAGAATGCTTGCATTTCCAATGCACTGTTCACAAAGTCCGAGCAATCCAACTGCTTTGTGGCCAATTATGTGCCTTCTCAAGTGAACTGATAGCGGGTAAAATGGAGTAACTGCGCACATTGTGAGCTCTCTATCGTAGTGATGTCATAGTTACCTGCTGCAGTGTTGAGGAATAAATACTTTGCTCAACATGGGAGGAGTGGCACCGTGGTGCAGCGATAGAGTTGTTGCCTTACAGCACCTACACACCGGTTCGATCCTGACTACGGGTGCTGTCTGTACGGAGTTTGTATGTTCTTCCTGTGACCATTTAAATAAAATGTATATATGTGTGTGTACATATGTATATATGTGTGTGTGTGTGTATATATATTATATGTGTATATGTGTGTGCATATATATATGTTCACACACACACACACACTCTCTCACGCACACACTCGCACGCACTCACACACTCACACACTCACACACACACACACTCTCACACTCTCACACACACATTCTCCTCCCACATTCTTCCAAAAACTTCAGTCTGAAGAAGGGTTTCAGGCCGAAACGTCGCCTATTTCCTTCGCTCCATAGATGCTGCTGCACCCGCTGAGTTTCTCCAGCAATTTTGTGTACCTTCTTCCAAAAACGTCAGTTTTGTAGGTTAATTGGCTTCTGTAAATTGCCCCTGTTGTGTAGGATAAAACTAGTATATGTATGACCGCAGGCTGGCGTGGATTTGGTGTGCAGAAGGGCTTGTTTTTGCTCTGTATCTTTAAACTAAACTACTGTGTGTGTGTGTGCCAAAAAAATATTGCGTTTTGATTTGCCGCTCCTTGGTGCTGCACAGCACCTTACTGATGCTGAAATTCCTGCAAGGTTGTGAAATTGTGGTCAACACAATGACAACTTGTTTTTCTCCAGAAATGCTGCTTGACCCACTGAGTTACTCCAGCACTTTGTGTCTATCACTGGGATGCACCAGCATCTGCAGTTCCATTCGATGCATGCGCAGAACCTAAATCAGGTACCACGAAAACCTAAATTTAAATCGGGTGGAGAGAGCAAAATAAAGGAAGTGAAACCAAGTCTGGATAAAAATAGAAAAAAGTGTGTATTTAAAGGAGGAGCAGTGGTGTGGGTCTTGAGTTCTGCATAGTTATGATGAGGTTTCATCTCTGCAACTGAGCAACGTATTGTAGAAATGCAGGTTTCTTTCCAAATCGCCTTTTTGAGTTTAGTGAGACGGCTTAGAAAGGCCCTTTGGCCCACTAAGTCCAAGCCGACCATACATAGATCACCCTTTCAAACCAGTTCTATGTTATCCCACTTTCTCGCCCACTCTCTGCACACGAGGGCCAATTTTACAGGCCAATTAGCCCACAAACCCGCACACCTTTAGAATGTGAAACCCACGCAACCACGGGGAGAACGTGCAAACTCCACACCGATAGCACCCGAGGTCATGATTGAACCAGGGTCTCTGGCACCAAGGCAATAGCTTAACGAGGTGTGCAAGTCTCTGCAAGTACCCACTCTCAAATATCTGGGATAGAACTGAAGGATTTGCGATCATTTTTGACATTCTTTTTTCACATAAGTTGTGGGGCAGCACAGTGGTCCCTCATCCTAAAGACATGCAGATTTACAGGTCAATTGTAGGCGGCATGTTGGCGCAGCGGAAGAGACTCTCTGCCTTACAGCGACAATGACCCGGGTTCAATACTAACTACGGGTCTGTACGCTGCCTGTACGGAGTTTGTACATTCTCCCTGTGACCTGCTTGTCTTTTTTCCAGGTGTTCCGATTTCCTCCCAAGGTCCAAAGACAGACAAAGTTGTAGGCTCATTGGTTTGGTAAAATGTTTTAATTGTCCCTAGTGTGTGTAGGATAGTCTTAGTGTGCGGGGATCGCTGGTCGGCGCGGACTCGGTGGGATGTAGGGCCTGTTTCCTTGCTGCATCTCTAAACTATACCAGACTGAACTCTGTAAATTGCTCCTCGTCTGTAGGGAGTGGATGAGAAAGTAGAGAGGGGATAGCATAGAATTAATGTGAATGGCCAGCATGGACTCGATGGGAGAATTCATCTTTCAGGCAAGTTACCATACTGTAACTCTCAACAAAACTAAACCAACTGTAAACTCTGGGTGATAATATTCATTGGTTCCTTCAGAAAATATTGGGGAAATTGGAAAATACCTTGTGTTACAGGTCACATTTTAATCATGATGTAAATTACGGAGTCTTCAAACATTTCATCTGGTTCACTAAACTGCAATGGCAAGCTGTTAAATGCAGATTAAAATAAATAACGAGAGCTTGCTCCTGACAAATGAGTCTTCTGTTTAAAGCTTTGTTGCCAGAGTGTTCAATAACTCTGTGCTTCAATGAGATGCTTCCAATGCACAGCACCAGGAGTTGTACATGAGAACGGACAAGGAAGATGGACTCTGAGTCGCTTCCAAGATGGCGCCCAACGCAGGCGACGATTTGCGTAGTAGCCAATGAAGCAGATTTACATATTACAGTCGCTTCACACTCTTGCATCACTATACATTAAATGGCTCGCTTGTAATCATGTATTGCCTCTGCTGACTGGATAGCACACGAGAAAAGCTTTTCACTTCACCTCAGTACACCTCAGATTCAGATTCAATTTTAATTGTCATTGTCAGTGTACAGTACAGAGACAACGAAATGCATTAAAATACGGTTTCTTCGAAATGCAATTATTGCGTTTGAGCAGATCTACCTTTAATTGGAGTTAATGCATTATTTATGGGGCTACCACCATTTTGAATTTCGATGGAGCTCAAGACTTGAACCCACAACCTACTAATCCTGGGCCGAGGGTACAGCCCACTGAGCCATAGGGTCTACACGTGACAATAAACTAAACTGAATTGCCAAAGATGGAGGAGGGGTGTATTTTGGGATTGATTTCTGGATCTGCATCTCTGTAAAACATCAGCATTCCCAAGTGAAGAGATCATGTTAAGCGGAAAGAGTTGCCTTGAAATTATTGGCGTTCAAAGGAAATATGGTGGAGTTCCTCATGAAGATGTGAGATTCTGAGGGGTCTTGATGTGATAGCTGCCAAGACAATGTGCTCTAGGTGGATGGATGGACGTTGAAATCTACAGAACTCTAGCTGACTGTTTCAGAATAAGGGGTGTCCGATGTTGACGTATGTAGAAGAAGTTGTTCTGTAGGTCGTGAACCTTATGGATTTTCTTTCTTGGGCTGGCGAGTCTGCAGCATTGAAAGTGTTCAATGGCTCAGTTGTGTTTAGTCTACAGTGGATTTGAGAGCAACAGTGAATGATGAGGAAGGGGAAGCTGAGAACATGATCAGAGAGAATGATGTTGTCGCTGCATCACTGTGTTGACTTAACACCGAATTGGAATTATGGTGTTGAAGATGGAGCTATAGTCAATGACATGGAGTCTCGTGGGTGTTGATGTATTCCAGATGTGATCCAGATGTTCCAGGAAAACGCGCACCTCCAGATTCAGAGACCGTTTCTTCCCAGCTGTTATCAGGCAACTGAACCATCCTATCAATAAGACCAGGATGATGCTATCTGCCTTGGAGCTGTTGCAACTGTAGGCAGATTAGTGGATCAAGGCTGCATTGGAGGCTAGAGCTGATGACAGCCGTGACCTATCTTTCGTAGCATTTCACGATGGTGGCTGTCGGAGGCCTTTGAGGCGTGCTAACTTGCTGTTACTTAGCAGCAGAGCACCAGTGGTCATCTTAAAGACTCAAAATGCTCGGACATCTCAGCGGGTCGGGCAGTATCTCTGGAGAAAAGGAATAGGTGACGTCTTGGGACGAGACCATATTGGACCCGAAACTTCTCCTCTTCCTTTTCGCCAGAGGTGCTACCAGACACGCTGAGTTACTCCAGCATTTTGCGTCTACCTTTGGTGTAAACCGGCATCTGCAGTTCCTTCCAACACACCGTGGTCATCTTAAAGCAGGTTGGAATCTCAGACTAGCACGGGGAGAGGTTAAACATGTCCACAAATACTCCTGCCAGCTGATCCGTGCAACTTCTGAGGACATGACCAGTGACTCCATCCACCCAGACCTGGTGCTTTCCGACGGTTGACCTCAGGAAGGCCAATCAGTGATGGTGACCATGGATGGAGGTGCACTCGTTGAGGTGGGTGACATCAATCCCTCTGTTCATAGTCGTGGTCATAGGGTGATAATGTGGAAACGGGCCCTTCTGCCCAACTTGCCCACACCGGCCAACATGTCCCAGCTACACTAGTCCCACCTGCCAGCATTTGGTCCATATCCCTCCAAACCTGTCCTGTCCTGTCCATGTACCTGTCCAAATGCTTCTTAGACATTGGGATAGTCCCTGCCTCAACTACCCCCTCGTGCTGCTTGTTCCATACATCCATCCATCCTCTTTTGTGTGAAAAAATTATGTCCCACTTAGCACTATTGTTTCAAGTATTGATTTATTCTTAGAAACCATAAGGAATGTATAATATATTTCAATTCGATCTAATTAAAGCTAAGAGATTACTGAAAACCACGAGTAGAATGATTGGCGTGCAATTTTCTGTTTAAATTGGAAGATCAGTATGTTTAATACCAATTAGAAGAGCTAAGTACTACCCCACTAAATCAAATAAGGTAGTTCGTGATTTTTTTGGGCTAACGCAGGAAGTTGAACAAGGTTTTAAATTAGATGGGTCTTCATCACATAACTTACATGGCCCCATTTGTAATGTATTGTATATCCATATTGTATCATGTATTATTTTGTCTGCTTTCATTCTGAATGTGTGGTTGTTGTTGGCTCCTGGACATCTGAATTTCCCTGAGGGGATCAATAAAGTATTTATTTATTATTATTTATATGATGAGGCAAGAAACAGCTGGTATCTCGAGCAGAACATAAAGTGCTGAAGAAACTCAGCAGGTCAGGCAGCATCTGTGGAGGGAATGGACAGATGACGTTGTAGGTGCTGCCCGACCTGCTGAAATCCTCCAGCACTTTGTGGTAAGCTCCATTTATGCACCTGCCTCTTGGGCTTGGCTTCATATCCCTGCAGTTGGCCCACTCCCCTGGGCTAATATTTAATAATTGATATTTATTGGATACATTTTGCCTGATGGGTGTTCTCTCACTCCCTTCAGGCAAGAGGGACACAATTGTGAAAATGTGCACCTCCAGATTCAGAGACAGTTTCTTCCCAGCTGTTATCAGTCAACTATCAACAA
Organism: Leucoraja erinaceus; assembly: GCF_028641065.1. Taxonomy (NCBI): domain Eukaryota; kingdom Metazoa; phylum Chordata; class Chondrichthyes; order Rajiformes; family Rajidae; genus Leucoraja; species Leucoraja erinaceus. The sequence continues at coordinate 7,041,142 of NC_073410.1, read as the reverse complement.
CTAGAGAGCGGTCCTGAGCTACCATCCCCCTCGTTGGAGACCCTCAGACTATTGTTATTCAATCTTTACTGGACTTTATCTTGCAGTAAACGTTATTCCCTTTATCATGTATCTGTACACTGTGGACGGCCTGATTGTGATAGTTTATAGTCTTTCCGTTGACTGGTTAGCACCAACTGGGTACACGTGACAATGAACTAAATGAAACTAAGGTACACACAAATGCTGGAGAAACTCAGCGGGTGCAGCAGCATCTATGGAGCGAAGGAAATAGGCAACGTTTCGGGCTGAAACCCTTCTTCAGACTGATGAGGGGTGGCGGGGAGAAGAAAGGAAAAAGGAGGAGGAGGAGGCGGAGGGATGGGAGGAGACAGCCCGAGGACTGAGGAAGGGGAGGAGACAGCTAGGGCTAACAAAATTGGGAGAATTCAATGTTCATGCATTTTTGTGTGCCTTCGATTTTCCAGCATCGGCAGTTCCTTCTTAAACACTAAATTAAACTAAGATGAGTTTTAATCCTTTTTTCTCTGTCTGTCCACCAGGTAATGGCAACAGCAGTCCAAAATGAAGTCTGGTCCACTTCCTTGTGTGTTTGGCTCATTGCTGTTCCTCCAGTCTTTATCACTGGGTAAGTATTGTCACTGAGAGTGTTTGTGTCATCGGAACGTTGAGGATAAGGTTGAGCAAGTAATTGCCAGCCAAATCATCCGAAACCTTGCACATTGTGTGTCGCTGTCAGGTTGTTTCATTGAGGTTTAATGCAGCAAAGTCAACCGGGAATAACTGTTGAATGAAAAGCAATGGATGTACACTGTAGATCGCGAGTGACAAGATCTCTGTGTTAGTTGCCGTTCAGTGTTATTCTGTGCTGATGTCGCTAGCAACGGCAATATATATTCCCTATATTCCTCAATGGTTCTGAACCGTGGAGGCAGTTGTTGGTCCGGTGTCGATCCGTGAATCCTGGTAAAGATTGCAGATGTCTAATGGAGGATGACTCGACCACTATGTCAGCTCCTCTGTCCAACCCTGACCGACACCTGAATCTGAGTCTTCCACGTTACTACAGGCCAGCCTCCCTCGATTAACTCTTTGTCAAGTGTTATGTTTATCATTATTCTTTTTACTCTTTTATTTATGTTTTATTTTTGGAGTTTTTAAAAAAAAAAACAATAAAAAGATTTTAAAAGAAAAAATGGGATCAGTAAAGCATTGTAAAGCGGAGATCCTGCAAAGATCTCCTGTCCCTGCCAAAGTTGTACCAATTGTTATTTCTGTCGCTGTTTACTAAAAAAATAAAATGCTGGAAGCACTTGGTGGGTCAGGCAGCATCTGTAGAAAGAGAAATAGGGATTACGTTTAGAATTGTGAATCTCTTTCTGTAGATGCTGCCTAACATGCTGAGTGTTTTCACCAGTTTTTGATTTGTATGGAGACCTGTTGAGGCTCCTGGTTAAGCGATGCTTCAATCCTAAAATTGACTCCCCTGTGTTCATATCCTGCCAGGGTTAGTCTTCCTTCAATCACCTGTCTGTATAATCTCGGCTTGTCACACTGTGATCTCCAAATTCTCTCTTTACAGCATCCAATCCAACCCCAAATTCAGTTGCTCCAGTACCCGATGAAGAGATTTCTGCTGCCAAAATCCAAAGATCTCTAGTTTCCTCCCTCATCTCCCCCCACCGCTCCCCACATGCCTGTCATAGAAACATAGAAAATAGGTGCAGAAGTAGGCCATTCGACCCTTCGAGCCTGCACTGCCATTCAATATGATCATGGCTGATCATCCAACTCAGTATCCTGTACCTGCCTTCTCTCCATACCCCCTAATCCCTTTAGCCACAAGGGGCACATCTAACTCCCTCTTAAATATAGCCAATGAACTGGCCTCAACTACCTTCTGTGGCAGAGAATTCTGAAATATAGCCAATATTTCTGAATTCAGAAATATAGCCAATGAACTGGCCTCAATTACCTTCTGTGGCAGAGAATTCCAGAGATTCGCCACTCTCTGTGTGAATTTTTTTTTTTTCTCATCGTGGTCCTAAAAGATTTCCCCCTTATCCTTAAACTGTGACCCCTTGTTTTGGACTTCCCCAACATCGGGAACAATCTTCCTGCATCTAGCCTGTCCAACCCCTTTAAGAATTTTGTAAGTTTCTATAAGATTCTGTCCCTTGCCTCCTTTAAGCTGAACCTTGTAAACCCATGGTGTCGGAAGGAACTGCAGATGTTAGTGTGTACTGGAGATAGACACAACATACTGGAGTAACTCGGAGGGTCGGGCAGCATCTTTGGAGAAATAGAATGTGTGACGTTTTGGGACGATATGTCTGAGGTAGGGTTCCGACACCCTATTCTTTTTCTCCAGAGATGCTGCCGCCCCGTAGAGTCACTCCAACATTTTGTGTCTGTCTTTGGTGTAAACCAGCATCTGCAGTTCCTTCCTCCCCCAGATGAATTAATCACCCATGGTTTTGTTTAGAGACGATCAAAAACTGCCAACGTGGGAATGGTCAGCAAATCGCTCCGAGAGAGAGAACGAACAATTCAGGTCGAAGATCCATCATCATTTGACGAAGGAATTGATCATCTGCCTGAGCTTCCCCTTGCGTAACTTGGCTGAAATTTGTTTGATGAAAGCTCCAGTGAGCAGGTTGGGCTCAATTAAAATATCTGTGGAATTGAAAGTCCAGCAGAATTATGGAACCGATACAACAGTGATCACACTCAACAGGACCCAGTTTTGCTGTAGAACTGGGTATTCCCTAGAGCTTTCATGTTGGTTCTCCACAACTTCCCAATTAGTTTTTTTTTGTTGTAATTTTATTGACCTATTCATAAGAGACATCAGTTTCTGTTTAACATCTTCTTTTATCCATTTGAACATGTCTCCTTTCATTTCAGAGTTTGTGACCAAATTCTGAAGTGAAGACTATGCTCTGAAGTAACCTTCACCCTTTTTACAAAGTGTGTGTGTTAAGCTGTAGTGGGTAGGGGGTCGGGCATGGATGATGGGGGCTGGAGGATCCGGGGAGTGGCATGGGCAAGTGGATGGGAAAACTGGGAGGATGGGGGAAACACATGTAGGGGAGCTGACCTAAAATTGGAAGATCCGCCGTTCTTGTCTTTGGATTGTAGACTACACGTGGAATATGATGTGTCGTTCCTTTAGTTTGTGTTGACCTTCACCTTGGCATTGGAGAAGGTCAAGGATGGACTGGTTGGCATGGGAATAGGAGAGTGGGTTTTCTCTAGGTGCTCTGGTTTCCTCCCACACTCCAAAGACGTACAGGTTTGTAAGTTAATTGGCTTGGTATAATTGTAAATTGTCCCTAGTGTGTGTGTGTGTGTGTGTGTAGGATAGTGTTAGTGTGTGTGGGGATCGGTCGACCGAAGGGCACTGTATCTCTAAACTAAACTTTAGATATCTGCAAATTGCCAAGTGGGACTCCCAAGGCTAAAGCTCAGGGACTCAAATGTAGTGAATCTCTCCACCTGAGGACTAAACTTTATTGCCATAGAGGGAGTGCAGAGACGGTTCACCAGACTGATTCCTGGGATGTCAGGACTGTCTTATGAAGAAAGACTGGATAGACTTGGTTTATACTCTCTAGAATTTAGAAGATTGAGAGGGGATCTTATAGAAACTTACAAAATTCTTAAGGGGTTGGACAGGCTAGATGCAGGAAGATTGTTTCCGATGTTAGGGAAGTCCAGGACAAGGGGTCACAGCTTGATCAAAGTCGAGATGAGAAGAACTTTTTAGCTGGTGCACTCTCTGCCACTTGTGCCTATTGCTAATTTAAGAGGGAGTTAGATGTGGCCCTGGTGGCTAAGGGGATCAGGGGGTATGGAGAGAAGGCAGGTACGGGATACTGAGTTGGATGATCAGCCATGATCATATTGAATGGCAGTGCAGGCTCGAAGGGCCGAATGGCCTACTCCTGCACCTAATTTCTATGTTTCTATGTTTCTACCTCCTACGATCTGGTCACACTGATCAAAGTGAGCTAGTAGCTTGCAGACTTGTGCTAAACGTATCTCTGTTCTCGCTGTCTTGGACTGGGAAATGCTCTCTCCCATTGTTGCAAAAGCTGAGAAGTTGCCCCATACGTGTGGCCACAAAGCGAGTGCATCTTAAAACGCATGCCGGCACTCTGCTCCTTGCTCACTGTTGAACACTTTAAGGGCTGATGGCTGATAGCTTGAAAAATCATTAGTATTCAATCAAGTGAAAAGAAGCGTAATTATATAGTGATGGTTCGGTGAACTGAGTTGTATTGAGTGGCAGGGGTCAAAAGTTATTTTCTACATTACTGATCCCTTAACAGTATTTTATATGGGAAGCTGTAAACTGCATAATATAGTATCAACATATAAGTACATTTTTGCATTCAATTGTGATGTTGATGGTATATTTTACATTTCCGTGGTCTTTTATTTTGTTTTGAATTTAAATGAGGTTACCCAGTCCCAACATTGTTCGGTGTGGTGTTGAGAACATTTGGCAGATTTAACATATTTAAGAGTTGTCCTGAAATGGGCCCTTCAGGCTCAGTGAGTTTAGGCCATCCACCATGCATCAATCTTGATTGATTAATCCAGCACTGACCCCATTTTCTTCCCCCTATATGCCTATCGCCTCATCCCAGAGTCTACCATTCACTGCATGTGAATGCATTCTACAATTCATTACTTGGAGTGACCAATTAGCCTACACATCCAGAGCAGAGGTGGAGCGGAGCCTTGATGGAAGGATATACAATTATGGGAGACATAGATAGTCAGAACCACACGGGTCTCAGAGGTTATGGGGAGAAGGCAGGAGAATGGTGCTAGGAGGGAGAGATGGATCAGCCATGATTGAATGGTGGAGTAGGCGATGGGCCGAGTGGCCTAGTTCTGTTCCAATCACGTATAATCTTATGACAGAGTCCGCACCCGACACACTAGCACTTTCCTACACACCTGGGACAATTTACTATATATTTTTCACTGGTCAACTAACCTGCAAACCTGCACGTCTTTGGTGTGTGGGAGGAAACCAGAGCACCCACATGGTCACCAGGAGAACGTGCAAACTCCGTACAGTCAGAATCGAACCCTGGTCTCTGTCACTGTAAGGCAGCGACTCTACCAATGCCACCCCAAAGCACATGTGCACCCACACATAGGGCCTCTTAGTAGACAGTGCAGTGCCGCAGAGCTCAAGATACTGTCCTTGGGTTAAACATTCAGACCAAGGCTCACTCCCCATCATTGCATGCCTGCAACAGAGCACAACCATTCTCCTGCTGCATGTTCATCGGCCAGTGTCGAGTTGGCTGCCTTATTTCCTACAAATGGGGCTCAGTGATCGCCTTTTCATTTGATTTGCTCATGGGATGCAAATGTCACTGGCAGCGTTGACATTTTGGTATCTTCCCCTCGTTGTCACCAGGCGGTGGATGGAGAGTGTTGTTTACATACAACATTAGTGGGTCTAGACCGAAAATAGACACAAAAAGCCAGAGTAACTCAATGGGACAGGCAGCATCTCTGGAGAGAAGGAATAGGTGACGTTTCGGGTCTTCAGACTGATGAAGGGTCTCGACCTGAAACGTCACCCATTCCTTCCCACCAGAGATGCTGCCTGTCCCGCTGAGTTACTCCAGCTTTTTGTGTCTATCATCAGTTTAAACCAGCATCTGCGGTTCCTTCCTACACATTAGTGGGTCAAGGCCAAAGTGAGTCAGGAGATCGGGCATCTTACCTGGTGGACGTTGTAACAACAACACATCACGTTCAGCAGTCCCGTAGTGTTGTAATGGAGACAAGCTAATTTTTTTTGGGTTCCAGATTAATTTGAGCTTTGAATTCAGCAGCTGCTGTGGTTGAATATGAACTCATCCCTGGATCAATGGTCCAGAACTTTAGCTGACAGTCCAGTACCTTAACCACAATATTCACTGTAAGGTTCTTTGGGATTTTAAGAAATTATGAAAGACACTACATGAATACAGCCCCCCCACCGCCCTCGTTGTCCAACTAGTTTCACTGTCTCCTGGTTCATTTTACTGTTTGCACGCCTCGTTGTCACCTCAGCCAACACTGAAGCATTCCATACTTCCTTGATCATCGTCTGTGAAATGCATTTGCACCTAGGGTGATTGCCTGTACGGGGGGGGTTGGTGATTGGCAGTCTCCCGTTGTTGAGTGTGACCGAAAGAAGCTGTTCCTCGACCTGGTGCTCCAGTCCCCTGTAGTGTCCGTAGGATATTGTTTGTGAGAGCAGTCCTTGGCGTGCGCGCCCTCCGCAGACAGCGCTTGCTTTGGACAGACTCAATGGAGGGTTCACCCTCTGCAATGCCTTGGGACAGAGCCTACTGTGATGCAGTTGGTCTCGATGGTGCAGCGGTAGAAGTTCTTGGGCCTGTTCCCGCGCTGTATCTTTAAACTACAAACTAAACACCACAGCACCACCCGAGTTCTGACTCGATACACCGACGTGACCACATGCTCAGCTCTTTGGTAAGCACCAGTTGGTTGGTTATAATGGGTGAGCTGAAATAAGGAGTTACATAGATATTCTACCTTTCTAAGAACAAAGTGAGGCTTGAGTTGTAATCGATTAGATACAATCAATCTTACAAACTAATTGTGTTTCCAAAACAAGGCTCTGCAGAAGATCCACGCCAGTTGATAATGAATGTTATTGTTTGTTTGTTTACAGGTCTGGCTTACAACCAACTACCTTACTTCCTGAATTACTACTTTGATCAATATTTTTTAGTCTATGAAAATGTTTCTGTCGGTGAGTATTTGATGCCTTTTAAAGACTTTTTTGTTAAACCAATGTTGTGATGTGGTTTGAAAATGTTACGCTGAGGAAGTGTTGTCCACTTGCTGGGACTGTCCTCCAGGTGTTTGTGGAGGTCCCTGCGGCCCCATTAAATGTGGGAGCGGAGGATAAACCACGTTCCATCCAACATTCCTCATCCCAAAGATGAATGATGTAGCATCTAAACCTGTCTATTTGTGGCTACTGAATCTATTCCTGTTCTGTAGAAACCTATTGTGAAGTGTGCATGGTTACGACTGAGTGAGAAAGAGATCAAGGGCCCGAGATGAACAGAAAAACCTTCATATCCTGAATGCAAAAAATGGAGCTGAGCATTTCCCATTTAACGCAGATCCGAGCAGTCAGTGCAAAATGAAGGAACAGATTGTGGAAGTTATTTATTGGTCGTGCCTGCTATGTTGGCTTGATGTTTGGACTTTAATGCCCATTTTTGCAGTCAATGGAGAAGCACAGTGTCCAGTGGAAGCTGAGGAACAGATTGAAGGGAGGCAGTGAGAATTATAACTCGAGTAACTCTGATTAGAGCAGTAATGAGATTGAATCGAGGCATGGGGAACAATACTGATTGGAACTGTGCAAAATGTATGGGAATGCAAAGAAGCAAAAACTGAAAAGCAATTTGTTTCCACGACCAATATATAATTCAGGTTGGATGTTTTTTTTTCCTTAATCGATTTAATAAGCTATTGATCATTACAAGGAAATAAATAAAAGAGGAAAATGCTGGAAATGTTCGTCAGATCATGCAAGATAAATGCAGTTAATGACCTTTCTGTCATCAAAGCCGTCTGACACAAGTATTCTCACCATTTAGACAAACACAAAATGCTGGAGTAACTCAGCGGGGCAGGCAGCATCTCTGGAGAGAATGAATGGGTGACGTTTCGGGTCGAGACCCTTCTTCAGACGCGGAACGTCACCCACTCCTTCTCTCCAGAGATGCTGCCTGTTCAGCTGAGTTACTCCAGCATTTTGGCTCTCTTTGGTTCCTTCTGACACATTATTCTCAGCATTTTCTGTGTTTACTTCAACTTTCCACCACCTGCTTTGTCTTTTGATTGCAACCAAAGAATTTGGCTCCGATTCTGCAAAGCAAACTGATTCTGCTGCTGTAACTTGCAAGTGGGTACAGGGTTTGTTGAAGTCTCCGTTGGGGAACAAGTGTAATTTAGCAGTAGTCCGAATGGAGAAATGTTGATGGCCCAAAGGATTTGTTTCCTTATCAAATGCCTGGTTGGTAGAGAGGGAATCATGATATGTCCTCACCAGCACAGTGTCCCAGTGTGATACAGTGAAAGACCTGTCCCCACTGGTATATCATACACCAGTGTTACAGTGACTCACATGTCCCCACCAATACTGTACCCCAGTGTTATGCAATGACAGACCTATCCCCACCAGTACTCTACACCAGTTATACAGTGAGAGATGGTTGGACCCACTGCAGAGTTCTGGTTTTCAGTGATTTTTCCGCATACATCTACCGGTTTTGTGGGGCAAAATACATGAACGTGGGTTAATATTCCAACAAGAAATTTATTGTTAAACTACTTGGAACCTGATGTGTGATAATTGTGATTGAGTACTTAAGAGAATCATTGGTCAATCTTGGGTAATGAGCTTGTCCTATTGACAAACCTCTGAAGTATGTAACTAGTACAGATAAACGCCAGGCTAGAGAACTCCCAATGCAGGTAGGTTGAATGAATATTCAATGTTTATATAATAATGTATTGCACGAGAACATTGTACCGGGCAACTGTGCATGGAATTTTTTATCTGCGTTAACCGTTCCAGAGGAGAAGGCGAGGTCAAGTGCTGGGTGTGGTGTGAAAGTGTTGGGTGTGGTGTTGGACATTCTCTCACGCTTGATGCTGGGGACACACGTGGTTTCTCTTTAATTACGGTGCCGCAGCGGTAGAGTTACTGCCTTACAGCCCCAGAGTCCCGAGTTCAATCCTGACTCTGGCCGCTGTTTGTACGGAGTTTGTACGTTCTCCTCGTGACCTGTGTGGGTTTTCTCCGGGCGCTCCGGTTTCCTCCCGCACTCCAAAGATGTTCAGGTTTGTAGGCTAATTGGCGTGGTATAAATATAAATTGTCCCTAGTGTGTGTAGGATAGGGCAAGTGTGCGCGGATTGCTGGTCGGTGCGGACTCGCTGGGCCGAAGGGCCTGTTTCCGTACCATATCTCTAAAGTAAAGTAAGTATCTGATCTGAGGGAAAGAATTAAGAGAACAACAGATTAGAATTTCTAGTTAATAACCCAGGAAAGGCTTGGATAGGGAGTTGCCTGGGTGAAAGGCACACTTTAAACAATGGGAAATATGTAGCATGAGTAAAATGTATTTTGTAAGTATAGAGAAAGCTGTCGAGACTTTTAGTGGAAGATATTTAATGGTATAGGCGCTGGAGGGCAGACACTTGTCTCATTAAGGATAGATGTTTAAAAAGGCAAATACAAGCTGAAAGATGGCACATTGAAAGAATATTAAATTTGATTTGGTAGGATGTGTTGGGATGTGTTTGGAATATTTTTTTGAGTAGATTATTATAAAAAACAGTGAATGTTGGTTTTTTGGGTATTTGCAGTTGAGGGAATTAACATATGAAAATAATCTTGAGAATTTGAGTTGTTTTTAAATTGTAACCAAGATTAAAGCCAAATAACGAAGGGCTCTGTGTGTGCTTCCAGCACCTGATAGGATGAGAGGGCAAAGGATAATTGTCAATAATTAAAAATAAAATAAATTGATATTTTGTGTAAGTTGGGTGGAATGTGGAATTCCAACAAAGATTGAGATTATATCTTCCAGGCAAACTTGGAAATGTGATTGGACCCTATCTTTGGATCCAGTCTGTCACTTCCCATCACATGTTAACTCAGCTGGAATTGATGCATCTTATTCATTCTGTTTCTGGCTATTTTTTCCTTTATCAGTATTCCTCCTGCCTTTATTTTGATTTTAAGTGTTGCCTTTGAGCAATGTCTTGACCCAGTGAGATCATCGATGCAAGGCAAGAGATAGTTGCAAGACTGAAGAAGGGTCTCGAGCCAAAACGTCACCCATTCCTTCTCTCCAGAGATGCTGCCTGTCCCGCTGAGTTACTCCAGCTTTTTGTGCCAAAGAGCAGGCTCAATACCTCTCTTGCTTCCAGTCTGATGGTAGTGGAATGGCAACCCATTCAAGAGACCTGAACACTGCGGTTGAGGTGGTTGCAGCAGGAATGCTGAAATGCAAAGGAAATGTGGAAAACACTCATCAGCATCGACGGGAAAATAGGTGGTTGTTGTGGAGGAAGGAACTGCTGATGCTGGTTTAAACTGAAGATAGACACAAGCTGGAGTAACTCAGCGAGTCAGACAGCATCCTTGGAGAAATGGAATAGGTGATGTTTTGGGTTGAGACCCTAATTCAGACTGAGAGTCAGGGGAAAGGGAAACTAAAGATTTGGACGTTGATATCGAGAGATGTACAGCAGAACAAATGAATGACAGATATGTAGAAAAGTAACATTGATGAAGGAAACGGGCCATTGTTAGCTGTGGGCTAGGTGAAAATGAGTAACACATTGCAAACAATAGTTACTGTTTTGAGTTTGCATATTGTTGATGTGTGGTACCTTGCAAGCTGGAGGAACAAGAATTGAACCTTGGCACGTTGTGGTTTCAGGACTAAGTATAGACTTCTCAACTTTGGGTAACTTGTTCTGTCCATCTGCAACAGAGCTGGTCATTTCTACCCATCTTTTTCTGGGGCTATTTGTTTTCCCCTCTCTCTCTCTCTGGCCTACTGGGCATGTCCTGACACTACGCTGTTTGCTGAAAGAGTTTAGTCTCATTGTAGCTACCGGGCTACATCATTCTACCCGCTAATTCTACCCGCATAAAACCACGTGGCGCAGGAAGAAACCGGAGATGGTGGTTTATGGGCCTGTCCTGCTTGGGCGTTAGTACACAAACTTAAAGCACACCTAATTTACGTGTCACGACGCATGATGCGCGCATGGTGCTTGGTGACGTAGGCAGTGACGCAAAGAGCAGGAGTAAACGGGTCCTTTTCACAATGGCAGGCAGTGACTAGTGGGGTACCGCAAGGCTCAGTGCTGGGACCCCAGATATTTACAATATATATTAATGATCTGGATGAGGGAATTGAAGGCAATATCTCCAAGTTTGCAAATGACACTAAGCTGGGGGGCAGTGTTAGCTGTGAGGAGGATGCTAGGAGACTGCAAGGTGACTTGGATAGGCTGGGTGAGTGGGCAAATGTTTGGCAGATGCAGTATAATGTGGATAAATGTGAGGTTATCCATTTTGGTGGCAAAAACGGGAAAGCAGACTATTATCTAAATGGTGGGCCGATTGCTGGAAAGAGGGGGAGATGCAGCGAGACCTGGGTGTCATGGTACACCAGTCAATGAAGGTAGGCATGCAGGTGCAGCAGGCAGTAAAGAAAGAGATTGGTAGGTTAGCTTTCATAGCAAAAGGATTAGAGTATAGGAGCAAGGAGGTTCTACTGCAGTTGTACAGGGTCTTGGTGAGACCACAACTGGAGTATTGCGTACAGTTTTGGTCTCCAAATCTGAGGAAGGACATTATTGCCATAGAGGGAGTGCAGAGACGGTTCACCAGACTGATTTCTGGGATGTCAGGACTGTCAATGTGACACTAAGACTGGATAGACTTGGTTTATACTCTCTAGAATTTAGGAGATTGAGAGGGGATCTTATAGAAACTTACAAAATTCTTAAGGGGTTGGACAGGCTAGATGCAGGAAGATTGTTCCCGATGTTAGGGAAGTCCAGGACAAGGGGTCACAGCTTAAGGATAAGGGGGAATCCTTCAAAACCGAGATGAGAAGAACTTTTTTCACACAGAGAGTGGTGAATCTCTGGAACTCTCTGCCACAGAGGGTAGTTGAGGCCACAGTTCATTGGCTATGTTTAAGAGGGAGTTAGATGTGGCCCTTGTGGCTAAGGGGATCAGGGGATATGGAGAGAAGGCAGGTACAGGATACAGAGTTGGATGATCAGCCATGATCATATTGAATGGCGGTGCAGGCTCGAAGGGCCGAATGGCCTACTCCTGCACCTATTTTCTATGTTTCTATGTTTATTGGCCTGTCCCACGGGCGTCATTTGCGCCTCATTTAAACTACCTCATTTACGCGTCACGACGCATGATGCGCGCATGGTGCTTGGTGACGTAGGCAGTGACGCACGTTTGCGCGCGACGCCCCAGGATTTTGGGATGTACAAAATCATCGCACGCCATCTGCGTGACATGCAAATGACACCCAAGTGGGACAGGCCCTTTACACAAATAGTTAGTTTACAGATAGACTCAAAATGCCGGAGTAACTCAGCGGGTCAGGCAGCATCTCTGGGGGAAAAGGAATAGGTATGTATTTATTTTCTCTAGAGATGCTGCCTGACCCACTGAGTTACCCCTGCAATTTGTGTCTTCATTCATTGAGCCTCTCCCTACCTGAGACATTTCCTTTGTTCTACCTGTTCCTACCCATCTTCTCTGTGGCTGAAATAAACTTTTTTTCCTCTCCCTTTCCCATTTCTGACGAAAGATCTCGGACCTAAAACGCTAACTCTGTTTCTCTTCGCATCTATGCTGCCGGAACTGCTGAATTTTTCCAGCATTTTCAGTTTTATTTTAAAATTTCAGATGTCCAGCATCTGCATTTAAAAAAAAAAAAAAAAAAAAATCATTTACGATCAGAGTGCTGTCATGTTATAGAGATACAAGATGAAGCAATAAACTGAGCCATTGGATCCTATGTGGGTGAGCACGCAAGAACATCATCGCACTGATTCAAAGACATCCCTATTTCAGGGCCAATCATTTATCTTTCAATTGACACTATCACGAGATCTGCCCCATAAATCGTCTCTGGTTTGAAGTGTGGATGAATGACTGAATGGTAAAGCTGATGGGAGATTGCTGTGTCTCCGATACTGCAGCAATGATTACACTTGAGAAATATATTTTGCCTGTCTCGTGTTCAGAGACTGAATTGTAGTGAATAACACAAGGGTTCTTTTATATCCAGACTGGATTGCTTCCATGTGAAAGCGAGAGTGAATTAGGAGACGATTCATGCAAGATAGTAAACATTTACTGGGTCCATGATCTGTAGAACATTTTTATGCAGAACCGATTAAATGCTTAGTTGGGGTTGTCTTTAATGTGGCACACAATGCTTTTGTACCATTTGTAATTCATTTGTCTTGGAGAATATGTATTAAATGACATTAGTGTATGGCCATGAAGCCATAATTGATTTTTAGGCTTCAAGTGGCTACATACTGACTTAGAGTGGCACGGTGGCACAGCGGTAGAGTTGCTGCCTATTGCCCCTGTTCCATTTAGGAAACCTGAACGTAAACTTCTGGAAACTTTGCACCCCACCCAAGGTTTCCGTGCGGTTCCCGGAGGTTTTTGTCAGTCTCCCTACCTGCTTCCACTACCTGCAACCTCTGGCAACCACCTGCAACCTCCGGGAACCGCACGGAAATCTTGGGTGGGGCGCAAAGTCTCCAGTGGTTTCCGTTCATGTTTCCTAAGTGGGACAGGGGCATTACAGTGCTAGTGCTGGGATCGATCCTGACGTTGGGTGCTGTCTGTGTGGAGCTTGAGAGATCTGCGTGGGTTTTCTCCGGGATCTCCAGATTCCTCCCACATTCCAAAGACGTACAGATCGGCTAATGGTAAATTGTCTCCAGTGTGTGTAGGATAGTGTTCGTGTGTGGGGATCACTGGTCGGTGGACCAAAGGGACTCTTATCTCACTGTATCTCTAAACTAAACTAAACTTGATGTTCGATGTAATCTTTAGTTAATCAGCAATGCACAAATATTTCTGGAAAGAGTTGTGAATCCCTGGCACTGATATCTGGGCTAGTGCAGTAGATGCATTACCAGATTGTCCACATGGCCACATTACCAAGTCTTGTCGTTTAGTTTAGAGATACAGCGCGGAAACAGGCTCTTCAGCCCACCGAGTCTGCATCAACCAGCGATCCCCGCACATTAACACTATCCTACACGTACTGGGGACAATTTACATTTATAGAAAGCCAATTGACCTCCAAACCTGTACATCTTTGGAGTGTGGGAGAAAACTGAAGATCTCGGTGAAAACCCATGCGGTCACAGACAGCACCCGTAGTCGGAATCGAACCCGGCTCTCTGGCGCTGCAAGTGCTACAAGGCAGCGACTCTACCGCTGCGCGCCTCCAATTATTAGAAAGATAAAACATTGTCTTGTGTTTCATTGGCGCCTAATGAAAGGGCATCAGTAAGTTTTCCTGAACCATGTTGTGGTCTGTTTGTTTAATCATGTTCCTATATCAGTTGTGTCCACAGTTACCCGTGTCTCCACGATAACTAATGATCAGATCTGTACTCCAGAAGATGCAATGATGTAAGGCCATAAGTGATGGGAGCAGAATTGGGCCATTTAGCCCATCAAGTCTACTCCGCCATTCATTAAAGGCTGATCTATCTCTCCCTCCTAACCCCATACTCCTGCCCTCTCCCCATAATCCCCGACATCCATACTAATCAAGAATCTATCTACCTCTGCCGTAAAGATTTGTGAAGCTCAAGCTGGTAAAGATGCCATGTTGGCCTTGATTGTAGAACCGATGGCTCGGACTTTGAACCATTACTGCACATCACATTTATGCTGACAGATTTCTGAAACTTCAGTTAATCGAGTGTGTGAGACGTGAGATAATGAAACTTATGTATTGCATTCCAATATTCTGGTCACTGCTGCAGGATTTGCTACCCAGTTTTGCTCTCACTACCTGCCTTGACAAATTATGTGTAAAAGGTGTCTCGTTTCAAACCCGATTCTTTCAGCGCAATGGAAGGTTTGTTGATTTTATCTCAATCTTAAACAGATCGATTATGAGGACGTGTTTTGAGCTCTTGAAGTTGGGTAAAAGCTATCGGTATAGATGCTGGGCATGAGCACAGGTGTGGACACTGGTGTAGCAGATGACATGTTACTCATGCTTATACAGTCCATCAAGACAATAGGTGCAGGAGTAGGCCATTCGGCCCTTCGAACCAGCACCGCCATTCAATGTGATCATGGCTGATCATCCCCAATCTGTACCCCGTTCCTGCCTTCTCCCCATATCCCCTGGCTCTGCTATCCTTAAGAGCCCTATCTAGCTCTCTCTTGAAAGCATCCAGAGAACCTGCCTCCACCGCCCTCTGAGGCAGAGAATTCCACTTTTTCTCACAACTCCCTATGAGAAAAAGTATTTCCTCGTCTCCATTCTAAATTGCTTACCCCTTATTGCGTAAACTGTGGCCCCTACTCCCCCAACATCGGGAACATGTTTCCTGCCTCTAGCGTGTCCAAACCCTTAACAATCTTATATGCTTCAATAAAACCCTCTCATCCTTCTAAACTCCAGAGTGTACAAGCCCAGCCGCTCCATTCTCTCAGCATATGACAGTCCCGCCATCCCGGGAATTAACCTTGTAAACCTACGATACACTCCCTCAATAGCAAGAATGTCCTTCCTCATATTAGGGGACCAAAACTGCACACAAAACTCCAGGTGTGGTCTCACTAGGGCCCTATACAACTGCAGAAGGACCCCTTTGCTCCTATACACGACTCCTCTTGTTATAAAGGCCAACGTGCCATTCACGTTCTTCACTGCCTGCTGCACCTACATGCTTACTTTCATAGAATGTAAATCATTTTAAAATCGGCCTTTTCTTCACCTTTTCTAGGAACCCATTTGATCCCTTGAATGATTTCAATGCTGTCTTGATTTACTTGCTATTGATAGTGAAGTTCAAGTTCGCATTTAGATGAGTCCTTCTAGTTACAGTATTTACGTGAATGGACCAGTTAAGGGTTTAACTTAAGTATGTGACACCTTCAGGCAAAACTAATGCTTTTTAAAATAATAATAATTTCCCTGACTGCTTTGGTTACATTTTCTTTTCCTGAGGTTTATTTCACTAATCCTTTTAGCATCATTTTTATACTTGTGTTTGATGTATTATCCGTTTTGTCAGAAACCTCCTCAAGCTCTACAGTACATCTGCTGGATCCAAGCACTTGTTAATTTAATCAGTCACCCTTTACTATCCCGAGCTTTGTTTCTTTGGATCTCTCACGTACCTTGCCGCCCTCTTGGAAATGCTCCTTCAAATAAACCTCTCACCTGCGTGAATACTGCAGTAAGACAAAGATTGAGATAGCTGCACATCACAACAACCTTTAGACCTTGTGTGTAGAAAGGAACTGCAGATGCTGGTTTAAACCAAAGATAGACACAAAAGGCTGGAGTAACTCGGCGGGCCAGGCAGCATCTCTGGGCAGAAGGAATGGGTGACGTTTCAGGTCGAGACCCTTCTTCAGACTGATTTCAGGGGAGAGGGAGATGCATAGATAAGTCTGAAGAAGAGTCTCGACCCGAAATGTCACCTATTCCTTATCTCCAGAGATGCTGCCTGGCCCGCTGAGTTGGTCTAGTTCTTTGTGTCTATATTCGGTGTAAACCAGCATCTGTAGTTCCTTGCCTACATTACATAAATGCAGATCATTTGTTTATCTTGGTTAGTTTAAGTTTCATGTCATGTGTGTGGTACAACACAAAAAATCTAGTTATATTGAATCTTTGCTGTGGTGAATAGATTTAGTTCAATTTGGAGGTACAGCCCATCGGCCTAACAAGTCCCCATCAACCAGCGATCCCCGCACGTTAACACTATCCTACACACACTAGGGACAATTTTTTTTTTTAGATTTATACAAAGTCAATTAACCTACAAACCTGTACATCTTTGGAGTGTGGGAGGAAATCTCGGCGAAATCCCACGCAGGTCAGGGGGGCCAACGTACAAACCCCATACAGACAAACACCCATAATCGGGATCGAACCTGGGTCTCTGGTGCTGTAAGGCAGCAGCTCTACAGCTACTCTGCTGTGCCGCCCTGTGATTCAACCTCCTGAAGAGGTCCACCTAAGCCCTGGAAGTCCTCTAGTACTGACGGTGTACCTCCCTATGTCTTCAACATGTTCATCCCATTTGGTCACTGCAATTTCTATGAAGCATCACTCACTATGGGAAGAACTATCTGTATTTACGTGGAACCCATCAGAGCTTTGGTCCCAGCATGACAGTAAACAACGCTGTACGTTTTCAAAGTGCCGTCACTATTGTAATACACCAGCCAATTCCTGCACAGCTGCACCCAATAAATAGGAGTGTATGTATATATGCACCTCGGTCCACGCGACAATAAACTAAACTCAAGAAAGCTGCGAGGTCTTCGTTTTCCAACAGCCCCCGGAAATATATTGAAACAAAGTTTCTGCCAAGCTAAAATAATAGGGGTGAGACACAAAAAGCCGGAGTAACTCAGCGGGTCAGACGGCATCTCTGGAGAAAAGGAATAGGTGACGTTTTGGGTCGAGTCCCTTCTTCTCGACCCATTCCTTTTCTCCAGAGATGCTGCCTGACCCATTGAGTTAATCTCTCTTTTTGTGTCTCCGGTTTAAACCAGCAATCTGCAGTTCCTTCTTCCGCTGAAATAAAAGATTTGACAAGCAAGCAGAATTAAGTCGCCTCTTTTTTGACGTGGCTCTGTAAATTGAAAATTAAAGAGGATATGATTTGGGAAATCTTGATGAGAATCTTCCAGTCCCATGTTGTAAAAATGTAATTTGTTATTCAGTCACTGAAGTGTGGGATTGGAATTTACAATCTTACAGACAAAGGATTGGATTCAGTCAATTGGCCCCTAAATGAATGGAGTTCAATGTTAATTGTTTGTCCAACCATTTGTAGGAGGATAACTCTTTTAATAGCCAAAGTTAAATGGTTTTCAAGCTGTCATTTGTCGCAAAATTGAGATACGGTAGTGCAGGTGCATGGAGGGTTGTGGATAGCTGGATGTTGGTTCAAAGATAATTTCAAAGTGAATTGCTTGGAGGATCTCAAACAGCAACGCCTTGCTTAAGTGACTCCTCGATGTGCTTTGTGCATGGAACTGCAAATTAAAGATTGTATCTGAGCTACATTTACTGTACATTTTTTCTGCATTTATTGTACCTTTTTCTTCATCTTGCCAATGGACAATAGGTGCAGGAGGAGGCCATTCGGCCGTTCGAGCCAGCACCGCCATTCACTGTGATCATGGCTGATCATCCACAATCAGTACCCCGTTCCTGCCTTCTCCCCATATCCCTTGACACAAAGCAGTGGAGAACTCTGTTCAGTTTAGTTTATTGTCACGTGTACCGAGGGACAGTGAAAAGCTTTCTGTTGCGTGCTAACCAGTCAGCAGAAAGACAATACATGATTACAATCTATCCATTTACAGTGTATACATACACGAGGGAATAAAGTTTAGTGCAAGGCAAAGCCAGCGGATCCAATCAAGGATAGTTAGAGAGTCATCAAAGGGGTAGATAGCAGTTCAGTACTGGTCTCTGGTTGTGGCTGGTCAGGCAGCATCTCTGGAGAACATTCAGTTTAGTTTATTGTCACCTGTAGCAAGGTACAGTGAAAGCTTTTTGTTGCGTGCTAACCAGTCAGCAGAAAGACAATACGTAACAATCAAGCCATTTTCGGTGAAAAGATACTTTATAAGGGAATAACGTTTAGTGCAAGGTAAAACCAGCAGAGTCTGGTCAAGGTAGACAAAAATGCTGGAGAAACTCAGCGGGTAAGGCAGCATCTATGGAGCGAAGGAAATGGGCAACGTTTCGGGTCTCCCGAAACGTTGCTCATTTCCTTCGCTCCATAGATGCTGCCTCACCTGCTGAGTTTCTCCAGCATTTTTGACTACCTTCGATTTTCCAGCATCTGCAGTTCCTTCTTAAAAACAGAGTCTGGTCAAGTATATTCCAAAGCTTGCCAATGAGGTAACCAATTTTCAGTTCCAAGCACAACAGTGATTGGTGAAGGGTCTCGACCTGAAACGTCACCCTTCCATGTTCTCCAGAGATGCTGCCTGATCTGCTGAGTAACTCCAGTGCTTTGTGCATTCACCAGCATCTACAGTTCCTTGTTTCTTCCTCTGCTCTAAGCGACTTCCCAAGAGGAGAGACAACAGTGTAAAAGAGACTCCTCTAGCTGTAAAGCACTTTTATATACCCTGAAGTCAAAGGTTTTACAGAAGTACAAGCCTTTAATTTTTATTTCTTGCTGTTAAGCCAATATAAAAGAATAAGGGCAATTGCTTGGGTTGTGTGGATACTCTCATTGTGATGAAATTTGCTGGAGGCAGTAAATGGAATTTTATATGCATGTCGAAGCAGCAGTATCAATGAAATTGGTTCATGATGAGTGTTGCTTGATGCAGGGGAAATAGAAATGCACTGCCTCAAAGCTGTGGTTTTAATTAAACATTCACTTCAGTGGTGAACAAGCTTTGAAGTGATTTTTTTTTCTGACTCTTATTCAAAAGCAGCTGGACTTCATTCCTGAAGATCCAACTCGATGAATGGCGGTGGTTATTCCCATTGTGCAATTTCATTTGAAAGTTTAAAGGCCTTGTGAATCGAATTTGTACTTTTCAACATTAAAAGCCAATGTGATCCTCAAAATCTGAGGCACCCAGTCCAACCCTTAACCATACGGCAAGAGTTTTAGTGTCGATTGACAAAATGTTGCGTGTGCCGAGGTACAGTGAAAAGCTTCTTGTTGCGTGCTAACCAGTCAGCAGAAAGACAATACATAATTACAATCAAGCCATTTACAGTGTATACATATATTACAAGGGAATAATGTGTACACACTGGCCAATAAGTCCACATTCAATAACTTGCTTCAGGGAGTCTTATGATCTGGATTAAAACGTGCCTGGTTCTGATCGCAACGAGAGATTGTTATTTGTCTTTTCCTGATTGAAATTGACTAAGTGTTAAAGAGGGAACTGCAGATGCTGGAAGATCGAAGGTACACAAAATTACTGGAGAAACTCAGCGGGTGCAGCAGCATCTATGGAGCCACAAAATTACTGGAGAAACTCAGCCCCCACCCCCCATCAGTCTGAAGAAGGGTTTCGGCCCGAAACGTCGCCTATTTCCTTCGCTCCATAGATGCTGCTGCACCCGCTGAGTTTCTCCAGTAATTTTGTGTACCTTTGAGTAAGTGTTAGCTTGGCTTATAACACAGATCCATGGTCTGAAGACTGGTCTCGTCCCAAAATGTCACAGTTTCCGTCTCTCCAGAGATACTGCCTGACCCGCTGAGTTACTCCAGCATTTTGTGCCTATCCACAAAGTATTGGATTGAAGATAAGGGAAATGAGATATCTCGATGATGATGTGGAGAGATGAAGAACAATGAGCATCGTCCATATCTCTCGTTTCCCTTATCCCTAACCAGTCTGAAAAAAGTCACCCATTCCTTCTCTCCAGAGATGCTGCCTGTCCTGAGTTAAGCCCCTTGTCCCACTTTCCTGAGTTACTCACAAATTCTCCCGAGTTTTCCCCCTGTTTCAAACTCGGAGAATGTCCGTAGGAGTCCATAGATATTTCGTAGCGGCTCGTAATGTCAGCCGTAGGTACTCGGAGCATCAGGTAAGTCGGGACATTTTTTCAGCATGTTGAAAAATGTCCACAAGTAAAAAAATAAATAAAAATAGCCCAAGTACCTGCGGCTGGCATCTCCGAGTTTGAATCCAGGGGAAACCAGCATCTGCAGTTCCTTCCGACACAAGTATTGGATTGATACTGGTTGCAGTTGCGGGAGCTGGTCACCAGGTGGCAGGGTGTTGTATTGTACCAAGTGGCTGTAAAATCATCAATCATCTCGTGAAATTTCAAAAGCTTCTAAACAAAATTAAACATTACCAAATCGATACCTGACAAGCTTTGCTGCATTTCACTGTGGGCCATGTCTCAGCGGCCCGTGCCTTGGTTATTCTTAATGTGTTAACAATTGGTCAGTCTTCACTAAGGGGCTGTCCCACTTGGGCAACCTAATTGAAGAGTTTAGGAGAGCTTGAAAAAGTGTCATGTTTAGACCTCCTTCGACTATGTTGAAGACTAGCTTTGACTAACTTCAGGAAAATTGGACACCGAATAGTGGAGAATGAAGATGACCTCCTTCGACCTCCCTTCGACTATGTTGAAGACTATCTCCGACTACCCTCGACTACCTACGACTAACATGCCGACCTACTACGACCTACTTCGACTAAACCTGCGAGCAAAATAAAATTGTTTTTTTTTCCATGGCGACTTTTTTTACTCGTGGACATTTTGCAGCATGTTGAAAACTACGCCGCGACCTAGTCGAGGCCTCGAGTACGCGGGGACTAATCTCGAGCATGAAGGAGAGTTACAAAGACCTCCTAGGACCTCGTGTCGACCATGCTGCGAGTATGAATCGAGGCAAACTCTTCTAAACTCGGCAATTAGGTTGCCGGAGTAGGACAGCCCCTTTACACTCACAGTGAATATTTAACATGCTACCCCTTCACCCACAGTTAAAAGGTGTAGTCGTTGATACCCTGATAATTCTGAGATCCTCATGTGCAATTAATATTGTTCGTACCCAATGAGTGAAGGTTACGTAAGGCACAGTAAAGATTTTAATAGCTACAAGGCATCCTTTAAATGGAAGATCAATCATTGTGTTCGTTTGTTTACATTCAGTTAACAAAACCACATCATTTTTTGAAGAAGGGTCCTAACCCAAAATGTTGCTTACCTGTATTCTCCAGAGATGCTGCCTGAGGTACTCCAGCACTTTATCTTTTGTAGTAAACTAGCATCTGCAGTTCTTATGTCCCCATCATTTTTGAGATGTACAGTAAAATGAAACCTCATGAATAACAGACGATAGACAATAGGTGCAGGAGTAGGCCATTCGGCCCGACAAACCAGCCCTGCTAGTCACTGTGATCATGGCTGATCTGTTGATCAATCTTTGTTACACTCAGCAGTGAATGCATTTCGTTGTCTCTTAATGCATTTCGTTGTCTCTGTACTGTACACTGACAATGACAATTAAAATTGAATCTGAATCTGAATATTTAACATGCAGCCTCTTCATCCACAGTCGTTCGCTGAACTGACCAAATGTTGTTATGGTGAATGCTTTTACAGATTACGCTATGTTTATTTTACTAATTTATAGCAAGGTGTTCCACCTTGTTGGTTGGTGCAACTAAATGTGTTTCTAAGTGTGATACACACACTGGATTTTTTTCTCATTGATTATATTTACAGTGTACTATGTTTACATGTTGTGTTGTGCTGCTACAAGTAAGAATGCCATTGTTCCATCTGGGACATTTGACAATAAAACACTTTTTTGACCACTCTTGAAGCACCAAAGTGGAGATGAATCCTGAGGCAAATTGGCCATGATGTTATTGAAGGATGGAACAGCATTGAGGGGGCGAATGGCCTTCAATTTTTTTTTCTCTGCATGTAAATCCTTTAGGCAGGATTCTGAAGATAGGATTGAACAATGGATGAGATTAGCACTGTTTAAGGAATAATAATTAGTGCAAACAGCATGATGTTTTAAATATGTATGTTTAAAGGCTTGATGTCTTAATGTTTTGACATTACAAGGATCATTACTGAGCAACATTTCAAAATATTGTAATGAGTGCTATAACATATTAGTTTAGAGATACAGCGTGGAAACAGACCTTCCGGCACATCGACCAATGATCCCTGCACGTTAACACTACCCTACACACACTAGGGACAATTTACACATAAACCAAGCCAATTAACCTACAAACCTGTACGCCTTTGGAGTGTGGGAGGAAACCGAGGATCTCAGAGAAAACCCGCGCGGTCTAAGAGGAGAACGTATAATCTCCGTACAGACAGCACCCGCAGTCAGGATTGAACCCGCGTCCCTGGAGCTGAAAGCGTTGTTAGGCAGCAACTCTACTGCTGCACCACTGTAAGGCTGAGAACTATGATCATTCAATCTCCTTTGATGAGGGCAGAGGTGCTTTCTATTTATTCTCTAGACATCTCAATTTTATGAACCTCAATTAAATTTCCCCAATGTCTGTTCTGTTTCAAAGAAAATAGCCCTGGCTGAATCCATGCATCTGTGAAAGATCTTTATTAACACACATACAGCATATTAAAAATACTGAAAATGCTATAAATCTGAATTAAAATACAAAGTGGGATCATTTTCTGAATAGAAGGCAGTGGAGGCCAAGGCAGAGGATAGTTTTAAGGTGGAGATCGATAGATTCATGATTAGTACGGGTGTCTGGGGTTATGGGGAGAAGGCAGGAGAATGGGGTTGAGAGGGAAAGATAGATCAGCCATGACTGAATGGCAGAGCAGACTTAATGGGCTGAATGGCCTAATTCTTCTCCTATCACTTATGAACATGTAATGACTTTGTAGGTCAGGCAGCATCTGTAGATAGAGGAAACAAATAACATTTCAGGTTGAAAACCTTTGTCAGAACTGGGAATGGAAGAAAAAAACAGTCACTGTTAAAATGCAAAAAGTGGTGGAGGAGGGGTGGATAGGACAAAGGGAATAATGCTGTTGCCAGGGTTGTCACGGTGAAAGGCTACTGAGGATGCAATCTCGTTGATGTTATTGATGGCAGATAGAGAAATGGCGAACTAAGCGATATGTGCATGTTGTGTAATGTGGATGGGGGACTGCAAGGGCAGTGATCCCCGCATATTAACACTAACCCACACGCACAAGGGCCGATTTTACATTTACACCAAGCCGATTAACCTACACACCTGTATATCTTTGGAGTGTGGGAGGGAAAAACAAAGATCTCGAGGAAAAACCCACACGGGGAGAACGTACAAACGGGATCGAACCCTGAACTTTGGCGCTGTAAGGCAGCAACACTACCACTATGCCACCCTACTGCCCTATTTCAGCAGGTCGTGGGGAATGTGGAATGGAAACTGTGGCCACGAACTCATAAAATGGAGGGGTAGGTTCCAAGGGCTGTGTGTGAGCTCCTGATCTGTACATTCCCAGTAGGGGCCAGACACCCGACGTTCTTCATTGCCTCAAGGATTTTCTAAACACGGTTCATTTTCTTTTTCCCTCTGCAACTTGTTGCACTGTGGACATTTTAAGGGGTTTGTCAAGAGTGTTTTATTGACACATGGTATGTCCCAGATAAAACAATGAAATTCTTACTTACAACGGAATATGTAAACAAAGTACACTATAAATAATTTAAACAAGAGAGGAAAAAAAAGGTTCAGTGTGTGTATACACACACATACTCACAAATACACATATACATAGATCGTATATATGGGTGTGTATATATACGCACGCACACATATGTATAAACAAAAAAATAATAATAGTGCAATAATATGAAGCATTTTTAGCGATTTCCAGTTATATCGTGCCATTGATGTAAATGGAGTAGTTATTTTGTGCTTTGATTGTTGTGGTCATTACTGGCAGTGCTGATCTTTCTTGTCCACCACTATTTACCTGGGGAATTGAAGACAACTGTCGAGAATCGGCCACATTTAGGCCCTCGCGTCACGTCATGTGCGATGGTGAGCAAGGGGAGGGTCGTGTCGCATTGCAGATCAGCCACAGGAACGGCGGAGGTTACAAGCGTTGTCGGCGAGAGCATTGTTTACACGGCACAAATAATTGAACTTATCCCAAGACTAAATAATTCACGTCCCCATGGACCAGAAGCAAGAGGGTCGAGAAACTCTTTGGAGTTTAGGATTCTGAAATGATTCAGAGGTTTGCCAAAAATGTTCAGAAAGGGGAGAGTTGCCATTTATATTGTGCCTTGACACATTCTCCAAACGGTCCTCGCTCGGTTCCGTACCTCTGGTTCTGCGGGGGGGGGGTCCTGTAGTAACACCTGCTGGTGCCTGTGGGTAGTCGAACCCTGCGGTTGGCTACCTCGGTCCTGTGACTTGGGGAGGGGCACCTACTTCAAATGAATACTGTATTTTGAAGCACAGCCCGCGAAATAGGATGGGAGAAACACAGCAGTTGGTTTATGAAGGTACACAAAAATGCTGGAGAAACTCAGCGGGTGCAGCAGCATCTATGGAGCGAAGGAAATAGGCAATGTTTAGGGCCGAAACCGTTCTTCAGTTGGTTTATGAATTCTTGGCAAAGATCCATGTAAGTGTGACCAGGTACGAGCCAAATACAACGTGGTGGAGGAACTCAGCAGGTCAGGCAGCATCTGTGGAGGGAATGGATAGAGGAGGCTTTGGCTTGGGGCCCTTCTTCAGACTCATTTCAATGGGAAGGGAAAGTTGGAAAATAGTTTTCTGGGGGTGTGGGGGGGAGGAAGGAGCAAAGCCTGCCAAGTGATAGGTGGATATAGGCTGGGGGGGGGGGGGGGGGGGGGTGATATTAGATGTGTGTATGCAGAGATGAAAAGATGACAAAAGGGTGTCAGATACAGAGAGAAGTGGAATGAAATGTAAATCCAGAATGTGGGACAAAGCTGATGGGTGTACGAAAGCTGCAGTAGGAGCAGGTTGATGGGAGATCTTCTATGTCCACCTGATAGGGCTGGACGTGCCTCGTATTTGTGTCTCCGTTGACGGGCTGCATGTTGACCGCTCACTTTTCACTGCCGGAAGAGTCAATATAGACTTGGCTGGAGCAGGACTCGAACACTCAACCTTTGGAGTGGAAGGCGAGCGTGCTACCTACTGAGCTGTGGCACTGGGGTGAAAGCACCATAAGTGCAATTGGACAAGGGGAGAAGGCAGGAACGGGTTACTGATTGGGGATGATCAGCCATGGGGGTTGGACAGGCTAGATGCAGGAAGATTGGTCCCAATGTTAGGAAAGTCCAGGACAAGGGGTGACAGCTTAAGGATAAAGGGGAAATCCTTTAAAACCGAGATGAGAAGAACTTTTTTCACACAGAGAGTGGTGAATCTCTGCAACTCTCTGCCACAGAGGGTAGTTGAGGCCAGTTCATTGGCTATATTTAAGAGGGAGCTAGATGTGGCCCTTGTGGCTAAGGGGATCAGGGGGTATGGAGAGAAGGCAGGTACGGGATACTGAGTTGGATGATCAGCCATGATCATATTGAATGGCGGTGCAGGCTCGAAGGGCCGAATGGCCTACTCCTGCACCTAATTTCTATGTTTCTATGTTTTCTATCTCATTAAATGGTGGTGCTGGCTCGAAGGGCTGAATGGCCTACTCCTGCACCTATTGTCTATTGTATATTGATGTGTGCTATGGGCTGGATCTTGGAGTATGCAGGGATTGTGGACCCCAGGAGTATCAAAGCAAGGCCATGCACCGGACAATAGACACAAAAAGCTGGAGTACCTCAGCGGGACGGGCAGCATCTTTGGAGAGAAGGAATGGGTGACCCTTCTCCAGACCCCGAAACATCACCCATTCCTTCTCTCCAGAGATGCTGCCTGTCCCGCTGAGTTACTCCAGGTTTTTGTGTCTATCTTCGGTTTAAACCAGCACCTTCCTACACAGGTCTGGAGCAGTTCTTGATGTTGGCTTAAGTGAAATGCTTCTGTAAAACAGCGACATTATCGTGTACGTGCGTTGTGTACCACGGGTTGTTTACATAGACTACCAGCAATCAAATTGATCAAAAGGAAGATTTTGTAACGAAACGTTTGAAATTGATGTTAATGGGGCATTTAAATGTTGCAATGGAGTCCGCTTTTTATCTCTGTGATTGCAAATGTGCAAGTAATTCATGAAATTAAAATACACACACTACACCATGTCAGAATTTACTGTTCTCTTTATATGATTTCCAACATCTGTACTGCCAGATAGATTTTTTTTTTTTTGCTGTGTTTTAACTCCGGATCCCAGGGGACCTATGAACACTGACGGGATTTTCCACTCTCAGTGAATATGGTTTATTTCACAAGAAAGGCACAATGCTGCACTGAAGATGTTATTGATCTTTCAGTAAAGAGTGATGTTCTGGTAAATGTGGAAATAATAACCCCATACATCAGATGCACACTGTGATGCGACACTTGGTTTATACACCAGGAAATGCCTCATTATCTCGTCCTGGCCTGCATCAGGTGGAGAGGCAAATGATATGTGTTGGATTTGTTCCAAGACGGGCTGCGAGTTTGAAGATTTGACCCCGACTACGTGCGCTGTCTGTACGGAGTTTGTACGTTCTCCCCGTGACCGCGTGGGTTTCTGTCGGGCGCTCCCGTTTTCTCCTACACGCCGAAGACGTCCAGGTTTGTCGGTTGACACAAGATGCTGGAGTGACTCAGCGGGACAGGCAGCATCTCTGGATAGAAGGAATCGGTAGCGTTTCGGGTCGAGACCCTTCTTTAGGCTGATGTCAGGGGAGTGGGCGGTTGTAGTGGCACCTAGTGGTGGGGCTGGGAAGTCAGAACCCTCGTCATTGGTTGGCACTGTCACGTGACCGTGGGCTTTTAGTTAGTTATTAACGCTCCTCCCATCGACAGGAGCTCTGTTCGTTAGCGAGACTAGGTACGCGGTTTTACAAGCTTGTGTTTTGTCAATAAAAAAACATTTTGCCCAACCTGCCAGGTCTCACTACACGGTACAGAAATAAAATGTAGTCAGAGACAGTCAGACTGGTAGGAGAACTGGGAATGGGGAGGGGATGGAATGAGAGGGAAGGCAAGGGCTATTTGAAACTACCAGTCTTACTCTCTCCAATAACTCTCTCCACCCCCCTCCCCCCTTCCCAGTTCTCCAACCAGTCTTTTCACACAGTTGTGAGTCTGTGGAATTCTCTGTCTGCCTCAGAGGGCGGTGGAGGCCGGTTCTCTGGATACTTTCAAGAGAGAGCTGGATGGGCTCTTAAAGATAGTGGGGTCAGGAGATATGTATGGGAAGGAATACTGATGGGGGATGATCAGCCATGATCACATTGAATGGCGGTGCTGGCTCGAAGGGCCGAATGGCCTACCCCTGCACCTATTGTCTATTGTCTAAGAAGGAGTTATGTATTGTGGGTAGTTATTAGTCCAAGCTTTCTTCTGTTCATCATTGGTGAAATTGGTGAGGCAAAGATACGAGCATTAGCAAGGGTGGTGGGGATGGGATGCTGAGTGGGGGAGGATTGACAGCAGATGGGCACATAGGCCATTTGACCCAACCTGTAGCTGGGTATTTGTGCTGCACCTGAGCCTCTACTTTTCTTTCCTCATTGAATTCACTCTTGGATGTTTCTCCATGTTAGGTTGATCCACACTGGTTGCTTCACCACTATCTGTGTTTAGTTTAGGGATACAGCGCGGAAACAGGCCCTTTGGCCCACCGAGTCCACACCGACCAGCGATCTCCGCACATTAACACCATTCTACACTAGGGACAATCTTTGCACTTATACCAAGCCAATTAACTTACAAAGCTGTAGGTCTTTGTAGTGTGGGGGGGAAACCAAAGTCCTCGGAGAAAACCCACGCGGGTCACGGATAGAACGTACAGACAAGCACTCGTAGTCAGGATTGAACCCGGGTCTCTGGAACGTTCAGGCAGCAACTCTCCCGCTGCGCCACCGTGCCGCCCTTATGGCAGGTACCACATTCTAGTAGAGAGGTTGGATGCGTAGATGCCAATTCCCCATCCGCCTCACAACAAGCGTTGCAGCCTCACTCAACTCCAGCCAGAACTTTATTTGAATTTGACACTTAGGCTGCTGCGTTGATTTTTCCAATTGGCCACAAAGATATCACCATGGATATTCCAGAGAAACTGTTAATAACCGTGTTATGGTTGGAAGTGACTGGCAGGCGAAGAGTACTGTATTGGCCCGTAGGTGAACTAATTGTCACCCATCTTCACTCGCGATCAGGAGGTTCTAGTTGTCCACCTCCGTGGAAGTGAGGTACAAGTGACTTTATTGAGAAGCACGCTCAGTGGTGAAGTCTTCGGGTAAATCCCTGACCATCTGCTCTCTTACGGGCGATAGATGTCCAAAACTGATGATGCCTGCCTAATCTAAAACATTTGGGCGAATGCTTTTTATCTGTAGTCATTTAAAATCGGCATCTTTTAATAGTCCAGGTGTTTGCGGTCTGTCATAAAGTATTCTGCATCGTAAAGAGATAATTGTAAAGAAAGCAGCTGGTTGAGGCTAAGTGTGTCGGATCACATTCCCCTCACTCCCGAGACCAGGCTTAAACTCTGCACAGATGAAGATGATTAAAATGGTATCTTTCTACCTGTTAAGGCTCATTAAGTGAAATGAGTTGGGGGCAGCCACAACCAAGCTTTCAATGGGCTAATGTACTGTGTTGAGTTTGGCACATTGCTTTATGCTGGCAAGATGTTGAAGCTACTGGGCCTATTTGTTCAAGACAAATATGGTTTATTGAATGGAGGGCAAATGTTAATGGCCAAGATTTGCAACTTAATGCTTGTAAATGTTGTATCTGTATTGTACTTGGTTTAAAACTGGTAGTAAGAATTTTATTGTTTCATTTCGGGACATATGACAATAAAATGCTTTTGGCTGGGTGGCAGTGTGATCTGTGAGGAGGATGCTATGAGAATGCAAGGTGATTTGGACAGGTTGGGGGAGTGGGCAGATGCATGGCAGATGCAGTTTAATGCAGATAAATGTGAGGTTATCCACTTTGGTAGCAAAAACAGGAAGGCAGATTACTATCTAAATGGCGTCAAGTTGGGAAAAGGGGAAGTACAACGGAATCTGGGGGTCCTCGTTCATCAGTTTATGAAAGTAAGCATGCAGGTACAGCAGGCGGTGAAGAAAGCAAATGGCATGTTGGCCTTTATAACAAGAGGAATCGAATATAGGAGCAAAGAGGTCCTTCTGCAGTTGTACAGGGCCCTAGTGAGACCACACCTGGAGCATTGTGTGCAGTTTTGATCCCCTCATTTGAGGAAGGACATTCTTGCTATTGAGGGAGTGCAGCATAAGTTTAGAAGGTTAATTCCCGGGATGGCGGGACTGTCATATGCTGAGAGAATGGAGCAGCTGGGCTTGTACACTCTGGAGTTTAGAAGGATGAGAGGGAGATTTCATTGAAACATATAAGATTGTTAACGGTTTGGACACGCTAGAGGCAGAAAACATGTTCCTGATGTTGGGGGAGTCCAGAACCAGGGGCACAGTTTAAGAATAATGAGTAAACCATTTAGAACGGAGACCAGGAACCACTTTTTCTCACAGAGAGCTAGATAGGGCTCTTAAAGATAGCGGAATCCTGTTCCTGCTTTTTCCCCATATCCCTTGATTATTTTAGCCCTAAGAGCTAAATCTAACCCTCTCTTGAAAACATCCAGTGAATTGGCTTATGGGGAGAAGGCAGGAACGGGGTACTGATTGGGGATGATCAGCCATGATCACATTGAATGGCAGTGTTGGCTCGAAGGGCCGAATGGCCTACTCCTGCACCTATTGTCTATTGTCTATTTTCTCCCATCAGGCAAGAGGTGCAGAAGTGTGAAAACGCACACCTCCAGATTCTGGGACAATTTCTTCCCAGATACTGTCGGGCAACTAAACCATCCAATCACCAACCATAGAGTGATCCTGACGTCCCATCCACCCCATTGCAGACCTTTGACCTATCGTTAACATGAATCTACTGGAGTTTATCTCTCACTGTTATATCCTTTATGGAGTTTGTACGTTCTCCCCGTGACCCACGTGGGTTTTCTCCAGTTTCCTCCCACACTCCAAAGCCAAACAGGTTTGTAGGTTAATTGGCTCTGTAAAATAAAATATTGCCCCTGGTGTGTATAGAATAGTGTCAGTGTGTGGGGGTGATCGCTGGTTGGCGCGGACTCAGTGGGCCGAATAGCCTGTATCTCTAAACTAAACACTTGGTGAATTGGTCAGACACGAGCTAGATGGTTCTTCGTGGAGTGAAGGAGGGAGTTGGTCAAAGGCTGGGAGGGGGTTGAGAACAAGCCACCATCTATCTCACTGGCTGACAATAGGCTCGGAGTGGTGGTCTACTACTGAACCAATTTGTCTTGTGTGTTCCGTGGAATGGTTTCTTGTCTCATGTACATCAAACTTGAGAAGTTAGGTTTTTAAATTTTAGTTTGAATCTGAATAATGTGGGCCAATGGTATTTGACTCTCCCATTTAAAATCTGTAGAATATTTTATATTCCCCCTTGAAGGTAGGTGTGTGTGTGTGTGACAAATAAATAGAGAGTACAAACTGCAGGTGTGATATGTCCTCGTGTAATGTTAACTACTTTTGAGTATATGCGTTGTCTCGTGTATATTCAGCCATGTATTATTAAAAGTATTAAATTAGCATGAACTGCTTTTCCTGAAACTTTATTCCTTTCCTTGACTATCCTTGGGGGAGAAAATATTACGTCATTGCCCGAGGCTAGTTAATTTTGTGTCAGTTTCTCCAATTCCCTGATTGTAGTTTGCCGTAACCTGATTACATCTGTCACTCCTGACTTGCAGCCATTAAGTTGTTATTTTTTTTAGATGAGGTTTCAATTCAATCCGATCCTCCAGCCCATTTGGTCTCTCACTTCCAGACTTGGTGTTTTCCATTGTAATTGTTCCATTTGAACATTGGTGTGATGAGGTTTCAGCTTCTTGTCTCTTCCTAAAGCCTGTTGGCTTGATTGTGTTTAAGAAGGAACTGCAGATGCTGGAAAATCAAAGGTACACAAAAATGCTGGAGAAACTCAGCGGGTGCAGCAGCATCTATGGAGCGAAGGAAATAGGCAACGTTTCGGGCCGGGGAAATGTTACCTATTTCCTTCGCCCCTTAGATGTTGCTGCACCCGCTGAGTTTCTCCAGCATTTTTGTGTACCTTGGTTTGATTGTGTGTTGGTCTCTGACTGATGTTATGTCCCCCTTTGTGTATCATATGTGTATCAGTTTTGTTTATTGTCATGTGTGCCGAGGTACAGTGAAAAGCTTTTGTGGCATGCTGACCAGTTAGCGGAAAGACTCCACAGTGTGGCATGACAGCGACAAAGACCTGGGCTCTATCCCGACTACGGGTGCTGTCTGTACAGAGTTTGTACGTTTTCCCCGTGACCTGCGTGGGTTTTCTCCACGGTTTCCTCCCACACTCCAAAGATGTCTAGGATTGTGGTTTAATCGACTTGGTACAAATGTAAAATTATCCCTGGTGTGTGTCGGACAGTGTTAATGTACGGGGATCGCTGGTTGGCGTGGATCGGTAGGTTTCTGCACTGTATCTCTAAATTAAACTAAAGATGATAAAGGGAATAATTTGAACAACGTTTAGTGTGAATAATGTTGAACCCGCACCTGTATTTTAAGTTGGGCACTTAACATTAATGTACAGTACGTGGCCCTTCAATCTTCAGAGTGAAATGCCTCCATCATGTTTCCCTGGCTTCAAAGTTCCATGGCATTGTTTTGGAGGAGGATGGGGTTCTCCCTAATGTTCTGCCCAGCTTGTTGCCCTTGATCAGTGTTACTACGTTGGATGAGCTGGCCGTTACTGTTTAGTTTAGAGATATAGCGAGGGTAACAGGCCCTTCGGCTCACCGAGTCCGCACCGTCCAGCGATCCCCGCACATTAACACTATCCTGCACACACACGGACTGGGAACAATATTTACGTTTATTTCAAGTCAATGAGCCTACAACCTGTACAACTTTGAGATTTTTGATCTCGAAGATCTCGGAGAAAACGCACGCGGGCACGGGGAGATTGTACAAACTTCGTACAGACAGCACCCGTGGTCTGGATTGAACCCCGGTCTCTGGCGCTGTAAGTGCTGTAAGGCAGCAACTCTACCGCTGCGCCACCGTGCCGCCCAAACAGCTCGCTGGCACATGGTTCCCATGTTACAACAGAGACTCCTCTGAACATTGCTTTGTTGGTGCTGGAAGGAACTGCAAGTGCTGGTTTAAACCGAAGATAGACACCAAATGCTGGAGTGACTCAACAGGACTGGCAGCATCTCTGGAGAGAAAGGATGGGTGACGTTTCGGGTCGAGACCCCTCTTCAGACTGAAGAGGTCTGACTCCAGTTGCTGTGTGGAGCTTACATGGTCTCTGTGATCTGCTGCAGTTTCCCACCACATCTAAATGTGCGACGGATGCAAATTGTTCCTCAGAAATGGAGCCCAAAATTGCTCACAATACTCCAAATGCGGCCTGATAGAGCCTCAGCATTCTAATCAGAATTAAATGTAGATACATTCAGTTCAATGCAGTGCTGAGCCACAGGAAAACATTGGAGCTGGTTGCTTCCATAATTTGATCAGGTGCTTCAAGGTCACAGCCACATCGAGTCACAAAGTGTTTGTATGAATTGAACAGACCATTCGGCCCAGCATGTTTGTGCTGTGCACAAGATTCAGCCAGCTGAAACTCATTCACCTGCCTAGAGTAGGAGGAGATAGAAGTGGATAGATGCAATGGTGTATGTATTACAACACCGTAATAAATCTGCTAATTAAATCATTGAGTGGGTCATTAGGTTGAGAAATGTATTCAAGATTTTACTAAAGATTAACAGTGGTGGTGAACAGGTGGTGGATGTGTAGAATTAATTGCCACAGAAGGCTGTGGATGCAACGTCAATGGATGTTTTCTCGGAAGAGATTAACTGATTCTTGATCAGTACGGGTGTCGGGGGTTATGGGGAGAAGGCAGGAGAATAGAGTTGAGAGGGAAAGATAGATCACCCATGATTGAATGGCAGGATAGACTTGATAGGTAAAATGGCCTAATTCTGCTCATAGAATTTATGGACTTATGAACAGTGAAAAGGGCCATGAGATGATTCCAAATATATAAACTCCAGTGTGCAGTAACATAGAAATAGAAAATAGGTGCAGGAGGAGGCCATTCAGCCCTTCGAGCTAGCACCGCCATTCATTGTGATCATGTCTGATCGTCCCCAATCAATAACCCGTGCCCGCCTTCTCCCCATATCCCTTGATCCCACTAGCCCCTAGAGCTCTATCTAACTCTCTTAAATGCATCACAATGATTTGGCCTCCACTGCCCTCTGTGACAGGGAATTCCACAAATTCACAACTCTCTGGGTGAAAAGGTTTTTTCTCACCTCAGTCTTAAATGACCTCCCCTTTATTCTAAGACTGTGGGCCCTGGTTCTGGACTCGCCCAACATTGGGAATATTTTTCCTGCATCCAGCTTGGCCAGTCCTTCTATAATTTTCTATGTTTCTATAAGTAAAAGTGGAAATCGAGCAACTGTCAATATATTGTGATAAAGGAAATTGATTTGGGAACGGGATCAAGGGAAATGTATTTAATTTTTGGAATTTGGAGTCTGGAATTGTCGCAGTTGTTTTGGTGATTTCATTCCGAGACTTGTCTGTATTAGATGAATCTGTTCATCAAAAGCTCGTTTTTCTTCAGTGAGTATATATGTTTGAAGTTTAAATATCAAGCGATAATATTTGCTGGGATTTAAAATGAAATCCAAACGTACACTCATCCTGCTGCTGGGCAGGAGTTCCAGGATATAGAGCTGCTGCCGATGATGAAGAAACAGCAGTGTGCCTTCAAGCCCAGATTATATGTGACTCAGAGCGGATATTGGCGGTGGTTCTGTTTGCATGCAGCTATAACTCTCTTTGGGTGGGTGTTATGGCACGGCTGATGCGCTCTGAGAAGCCTCAGGGATTTTCCGAAATGATAGGAGCAGAATAAGGCCATTCGGCCCATCAAGACTACTCCACCATCCAATCATGGCTGGTCTATCTTTCCCTCTGAACTCCTGACTCTCGCCTTAACCCCTAACACCCGTACCAATTAAGATTTTCTGCAGCGAACCTCGGGCACACTGGTGGGACCGAACAATTTCTGATCATGACAATATAATATACAATACAATATTTTATTACATGTCATTTGAGCCTCAGTCAGGCTCAAATGAAACTCCGTTTCCACAGTCATACAAACAGACAATTCCTGCAAGACATACAAACAATTCAATTTACACAAACCTCCATCACAGTGAATCTCCCCCTCACTGTGATGGAAGGCAAAGTCTTGAAGGGGTGGGGTGTTTACCAAGTGGGTTTTATTATCTAGAATAAACTCAGCGGGTCAGACAGCATCTCTGGAGCAAAGGAACAGGTGACGTTTCAGGTCGGAACCCTTCTTCACTGTCGTGGGTTAGGACCTGAAACTTCACCGATTCTTTCACCGAAGGATTGGAGCCCTTTATGCAGAAGAAGACCCACTGAGTCTGCGCCGACCAGCAACCCATGCGCATTAATGCTATCCTACACGCACCAGGTCCAATTTCCAATTAAACCAAGCCAATTAACCTACAAACCTGTACGTCTTTGGAGTGTGGGAGGAAACGGGAAATCCGGAGAAAGCCCACGCAGGTGACGGGGAGAAGGTTTAAACTCCGTACAGACGGATTGAACCCGGGTCACTGGCGCTGTAAGGCAGCAACTCTACCGCTGCGCCGCCTTGTGTGAATGTGAGGTTTGTCTTCCGCCGTTATCCTTCAATTCTCATGGCCAAGAAACACAAAAAACTGGAGGAACTCAGCGAGTCAGGTAGCATCTGTGGTGGGTAATGGTGCCCCAATCAGATCGACCCAGCTGAAGACACACCAACGCACAATAATGTTCACAAAAGTTGACGTTTCGGGTCAGGGCCCTTCTTCAGACAGAAGTTGAACAGGAATTGTTACTCCCTGGTGTCAAACAACAATTGATATTGAGCACCTGCTGAGTTTATAAAAACTAATTATTCAAGTCAATTAATTAATAACTTGGTGTGTGGTTCAAAGGATAAATGGCCTGCTTTTATTATTTGATGAAGCATTGTCACGAGCTTTTAGCAAGCGGTTTCACAGCGAGTCAACTGAATGTCGGCTGGCATATAATCCCAGTAAACTCATTAGCTCTTGCATAATGGCAGACACCTGATCCACTTGGAAGTCACAGCAGACATAATGATGCTGCAGTTTCACATGCTTCGAAGGATGGTTCCCTTTTGCATTGCATGTTATGTAAAGAGTGGGGAATGGTTCTAGTCTGTAGAAGGGTCCCGACCCCAAACGTCACCTATCCTTTTTCTTCAGAGATGCTGTCTGATCCGCTAAGTTACTCCAGCGTTTTGTGTCTATCTTTGGTATAAAGGGCCAGTCCCACTTTCAGGAACTAATTCACGACCTCTGCCGAGTTTGCCCTTGACTCATCCTCGCAGCATGGTTGTCACGAGGTCATAGGTAGGTCGTAGCAGGCCGTGATGCTAGTCGTTGGTACTCGTGACATTAAGTAGGTCGCGGCGATTTTCTAGCCTGGTGAAAAATGTCCATGAGTAAAAAAGGACGTGAATTAGGTCAGGAAAGTGGGACAGGCCCTTTAAGCAGCATCTGCAGTTCCTTCCTAATACATGAAGAATGGTAAATGTCTGTGACGTTGAAATACTAGTTGATATTTTAGCGTTGCGATGATATGCAATCTGGCTAGACTCCAGGACATGATGCTGTGACATAGAAGGTCTCTTGTCTCTGGAGCAGGGTGTTGTCCACCTCTAGTGAACCTGAGGCTGCTGCCTTTCAGATAAAACAAAACTGAAGCCATGTTTATGTTGTGGCGCCGCATAATGCAAGTATTTTCAAGACCTCGGTGTCCCGGCCAATACTGGTCCCTTGCGGTGCACCTTGCATCATCTTATAGACGTGTACAAAAATCACGAGAGGAATAGATCGGGTAGACGCACAGAGTCTCTTGCCCAGAGTAGGGGAATCGAGAACCAGAGGGCTTAAGGTGAGGGGAGAAAAGATTTAATAGGAACCTGAAAGGTTATTTTTTCACGCAAAGAGTGGTGGGTGTACCTAACGAACTGCAGGAAGAGTAGTTGAGGCTGGGACTAAGGCAGCCTTTTCAGAAACATTTAGACAGGTGCATGGATAGGGCAGGTTTAGAGGGATATGGGCCAAACGCAGACAGATGGGACTAGTGTAGATGGGATATATTGGCCGGTGTTACTAAGTTGGCCTGTTTCGACGGTATAAGACTCTATGACACCGTTAAAGCAGATTATCTGCTGGTTATCACATTCCTGCTGGTGAGATCTCACTGCGTCCAAATTGGCTGCCACATTTCCTTCATGGCAACAGAGACAACCCAAAACATCTCAGCGACTTTGTGGTGTCCTGTGGTCATGAAAGGGAAGAGAAAACCTGGAGTTTAGTGTAGTTTAGTTTAGAGATACAGCGCAGAAACAGGCCCTTCGGTCCACCGAGTTCGCATCGACCAGCGATCCCTGAACGTTAAAGGGCCTGTCCCACTTTCATGAAGTAATTCACAAATTCTCCCGAGTTTTCCCCTTGATTCGTAATGAGTCCGTAGGAGTATGTAGATGTATCTCAGCGGCTCGTTATGCCAGCCATAGGTACTCGTGGCATCAGGTACGTTGGGACGTTTTTTCCAGCCTGATGTAAAATGTCCACGAGTAAAAAAATGGTCGGGATGAAGGAATTAAGTCATGAAAGAGGGACTGGCCCTTAATGCTACACACACGAGGTACAATTTGCATTTTTACCAACCCAATTAACTTACAAACCTGCACGGCTTTGGAGTGTGGGAGGAAACGAGAAAACCCACGTGGTCACGGGGAGAACGTACAAACTCCGTACAGACAGCACCCATAGTCTGGATTGAACCCGGGTCTGCAAGCACTGTAAGGCAGCGACTCAACCGCTGTGCCACCGTGTCGCCCTTAATCTGAAGCAGCGCAGAATTGTATCGCAAGGCGAACCTTCAAAGAGTCTGCTGCCAGGAATGAATTATAAATAATAATTTAGATACTATTTACATATATAAATATGCAAGCCATTTTGCATGGTAGGTGACAATCTTTTGTTTCATTTGAGCCTCATTGAATCTGGTTAATGTTGACGTAGAAGATGTAATGTCTTTGCCATGATGTGAATGCTGAGATCTGTTCTACCATCTGTGCTGGGGATATTGTAGAAATGTCTGATTGCTTTATTCACCTTCCACTCTGCCCCCCCCCCCCCCACCCCCTCCTCAAAATGAACGTGTCTCTGGGAAAACTAATTTGCCAGGATCCACTCTCACTGACCCCTTTGAAATCCCACTTCAAACACGCATGGAGCGTCAGAAGGCAGCTGACTTTGAAGAAAAGCTATTGCAATCAAGGATGCACACTGATGCACGGGTGCAAAAGGATTGATTCGATTACATCCAGCAGCTGTGGTTTGAGGAGGATGGAAAGTCTGAAAAAGGGTCTCGACCCGAAACGTCACCCATTCCTTCTCTCCAGAGATGCTGCCTGTCCCGCCGAATTACTCCAGCATTTTGTGTCTACCTTCGGTTTAAACCAGCATCTGCAGTTCTTTCCTACTGCAGTATATCCTGTATTCTGTACCTTCCCCTATCTGTACTGGAGTTTGACTTGATTGTATGGATGTATAGCATAATTTGATCTGATTAGATAGCAACACTTTTCACTGTACTTTGCTGCAAGTGACACTAGTAAGCCTGGAGCTAAGACTAAATTGCATTGAATACTTAAATTAGTTAAATATTGCAAGCTTTTAAAAAAAGAGCTATTATCGGTTAAAGGTTGACAAACTGTAAACAAAGCACTGGAGACCTGTCACAACAACAGAATGGAGAAGTAGTGGGATTTATTTTTACGCTTGGATAAAACCCATAAGGTTCGCTGGAAGCACTGTGAACGGTTATGGCCTCCATGTTATGAAGAAGCTTCAAGATTCAAGAGAGTTGATTGTCATGTGTCCCAGATAGGACAATGAAAGTCTTGCTTTGCTTCAGCACAACAGGATATAGTAGGCATGAATACAGAACAGATCAGTGTGTCCATATACCATTATATAAATATATACACTCGTGAATAAATAAACGGATAAGGTGCAAATAAACGGATAATGGTCTATTAATGTTCACAGTTTTGTTTCATTTGAGTTTAATAGCCTGATGGCTGCGGGGAATGTCCTGAGAATGAGAGATCCAGAATACTGGGCTAATTATTTTAGCTTATAGAAATACAGCGCGGAAACAGGCCCTTCGGCCCACCGAGTCCGCACCGACCACCGATCCCCACACATTAACACTATCCCACACACACAAGGGACAATTTACAATTTTACCAAGCCAATTACCCTACAAGAAGGAATGGTGATGTTTCATGTCTGCAGTTCCTTCCTACATGAAGAAGGGTCTCGACCTGAAACGTCACCCATTCCTTCTCTCCAGAGATGCTGCCTGTCCCGCTGAGTTACTCCAGCATTTTGTGTCTATCTTCAGTGTAAACTGCAGTTTACAGTTTACAGCATCTGCAGTTCCTTCTTGCATGAAAACTAAATGATGCATCTATCTTCACTGGAAGTAAGGGACTTTATGGTGCTTTTTGTATTGAAGTGGGCAAATGCACCTAAGTTATTGACTGATGTATCTCTTTGTTACCCAGGGGCAATTTCACCCTTTACCGACGCCAATCAACCTTCAAACCTGCACGTGTTTGGAGTGGGGGTGGAAACTGGAGCATCCGGGGAAAACCCACGCCAGTCACGGCGAGAACGCACAAACACAGTGCAGTCCATAGTCAGGATCCACAGTGGGTCTCTGGTGGTGTTCAGCAGCAACTCTACCACTGTACCGGCATGCTGCCCCCAAATGATCCTTGCACTATAGTAGAGTCTGACCCCCCCCCAAATGTGGCCCCTGCCCACAGATCTTATTTTATCCCCGGGACATTTCTCCCCAGAATCAAGATGAGTCTTGATTCTGAAGTTGAAAGTTAAGCCAGTGCAGTGTACTGATAAGATAAATGTGATAGATTGAGAATTTCAACAACTGTATCACAGACATTTAAGCTGCTTACACCCCTTCTTGACTCTGTTAATTTGCCATAATCTTTAATCATTGCTGTTCCAGCTAATGAGAAATGCTGCAAGTCTGCCAGAAAACACGCAGGTCCAATAAATATATTCCTCGAAAAATATTCTGTTTTGGAAAATGTGAATTATTTCCAGGGCACTACTTATCTTTGAATACATCCATGAACTTGTAACACTGTTAGGTAGGTAAATTACCCCCTCATCTCCTTTAACCACTTTGGGGCGCAACGGTGGAGTTGCTGCCTCATAGCGCCTGAGACACGGGTTCGATCCTGGCTACGGGTGCTGTCTGTACGGAGTTTATATGTTCTCTCTGTGACCTGCGTGGGTTTTCTCCGAGATTTTCTCTTTCCTCCCCACACTCCAAAGACGTGCGGGTTTATGGGTTAAATGCTTTGGTATAAATGTAAATTGTCCCTCGTATGTGTGTGGGTTGGTGTTAATGTGCGGGGATCACTGGTCGGCGCGGGCCCGGTGGGGAAGGGTCTGTTTCCACGCTATATCTCAGCGGGACAGGCAGCATCTCTGGAGAGAAGGAATGGGTGACGTTTTGGGTCAAGATCCTTCTTCAGGATGTTAGTTTAGAGATACAGTGCGGAAACAGGCCCTTCGTCTCACCGAGTCCACACCGACCAGCGATCCCCACTTACTGATACACTAGACGGCAGCATTGCCTGTCCCGCTGACTTACTCCAGCTTTTTGTATCTATCTGCGGTTTAAACCAGCATCTGCAGTTCCTTCCTACACAACTGAATAGGCATGTTATACATGCACGTGCAAGGATTTGCAATGTCTATATTACAAATTTAGCTGCAGGCAATCAGGTTAGAGTTGTGTTACTATAATACCCTGGTTCCTGTGATCATCCAACTACTAATGTACATCTACAAACTATTGTATGAACAGTGTTTGATGGCTCTCCTATGAAGGGAGACAAGAAGAGAAACTGATGAAAGGATGTGTCTGTGGCAACGAGAGGTTGATGTTAAATGCATCAACTCAAGTAAAGTTTGTGTACGCACGCAGCTGCTGTCACTCCTTTGGAAGGGATTGTGATGAATTGTTTCCACTTCAGTTCCGTCGCTACTGAACTGCTGATGAGATAAATGTGGAATCTACAGACCTGACCACGGATGAGACAGGAGGAGCCTGGTGGGTGTGTGGAGCTGCCATTTTGAGAAGCTGCACACTCCTGCCGCTCATGCTGAGCTTCTGTGCACCTGAATACATGGACTGGAGGTCCACGTTTGCCATCCAGAATAGTCCCTCTATATTCTGAGCAGTTAGGGTGCCCCCTCAGTGGATGGGGAGGCTGCACAGTTTTCACGGAGGCTTTGAGAACAGCCCTGATCTGTTCCACCATTGGATTTGCAATCAACAAAGTTTCTAACCTCTCTACCACGGTGGCACAGTGGTAGAGTTGCTGCCTTACAGCGCCAGAGACCCAACTTCGATCCTGGCTGTGGGTGCTAACTGTGCAGAGTTTGTACCCTCTCCCCGTGACCACGTGGGTTTTCTCCGAGATCTTCGGTTTCCTTCCATACTCCAAAGGCGTACAGGTTTGTAGGTTAATTGGCTTGGTGTGTGTATAAATTGTCCTGAGTGTGTGTAGGACAGTGTGTTAGTGTGCGGGGATCGCGGGTCGGTGCGAATTCGGTGGGCCGAAGGGCCTGTTTCTGCACTGGATCTCTAAACTCTAAAACTAAATGGAGCTATTTTTGCACCCAGCATAACGTTTCCTTAGCACAGGGAAAAAAAGGTATTACATCCATGGCTCGCCAAGAGCTATTTCTCACCACAATGCATGTGGATGTTGTTGGTACATTTTGTGTAGGTTGGGCCCCAATAAACATCAAGGCTACGCATTCGGAGCAAGCATTGCTAATAATTTGGCCAATGATTCCGATTAGCTTTACAGATGTTTGCTAATCCTCTATGCACATTTTCAAGCAAAATCCTTAACTGGTTGGAAGGATTCTGTCAGCTTTCACACTTCCTAACTTCATTGTCGATTTCACGCTCCAAACACCTAGTATCATTCTCCCCTGAATAGAATCGAATTGCCTTCACAAGCACCCGGACACTCCAAGCTCCAAGCAGTCGGACAAATTATTTTCGATAGTTTTGAATATTTTTGTCTTCCACTTTTATTTTCTCCGCTTGGTACCAAAACAGAAGTTCCCAGTAAACTTCAAAACTACAAGGATAACACACATTTTAGTCACTCCCAGTCGAAAAATGGGCTTTCCTCTAGGGTGAGTGAGAACTGGGACAAGGGGTTACATAGAAACATACAAATAGGTGCAGGATTAGTCACGGGCCCTTGCCTGCACCGCCATTCAATATGATCATGGCTGATCTTTCCACTCAGGTTCCTGCCTTCTCTCCATACCCCCTGATCCCTTGAGCCACAAGGGGATTCAACTCCCTCTTAAATATATGGAAGTGCAACTACCTTCTGCGGCAGAGAATTCCAGAGATTCACCACTCTCTGTGTGAAAAAAGTTTTCCTCATTCGGTCCTAAAAGATTCCCGCTTATCCTTAAACTATGACCCCTTGTTCTGGACTTCCCCAACATCGGGAACAATCTTCCTGCATCTAGCCTGTCCAACCCCTTAAGAATTTTTAAGTTTCTATAAGATCCCCCCTCAATCTTCTGAATTCTAGCGTGTACAGTCTGGTGAACCTTCTCTGTACTCCCTCTATGGCAAGAATGTCTTTCCTCAGATTAGGAGACCAAAACTGTACGCAGTACTCCAGGCGTGGTCTCACCAAGACCCTGTACAACTGCAGTAGAACCTCCCTGCTCCTATACTCAAATCATTTTGCTATGAATTTCAGTCAATTTCAAAGTTTAGTGCACACACATTAAGAGTACATCAATGTCAGGGTTCTGTAGTATGATACTGCACCGTGTAGATGGGTAGCAAAACATCCTCCACCATCATTTTAGTTTGGTTTAGAGATACAGCGCACCAACAGGCCCTTCAGCCCATCGAGTCCGACCTGCCATACTCCCACATATTCACACTATCCTACACACACTGGGGACAATTTACATTTATACCGAGCCAATTAACCTACAAACCTGTACGTCTTTAGATTGTGGGAGGGAACCGAAGATCTTGGAAAGAACCCACTCAGGTCACGGGGAGAACGTGCAAACTCCGTACAGACAGCACCCGTAGTCAGAACCTAGTTCTCTGGCACTGTAAGGCAGCAACTCTATCACTGCACCACCGTGCCGCCAAATCAGTCTCTGATTGTGCTTCATATTCTGCACGAACTGTGACATGTAGCCCTTCTTGTTAGACTAATGATCACGAGAGCTCCCAGTGTCCTTGCCAACCTTCATGCCATGAGTGCCACTGAAAATGGATGGCTGTCTATTTCCAAGCTGCTTGTTGGTCAGAATCATGCCATTTGACTCTATTGTGATGCCAAATGCTTCATCAGCTGCATAGCACTCTGGATCACGCTGAGTTAGTGCAAGGCTAACTTTGATTCCGTTTCTAGCTTTAGTGACAGAAATCCAGAGTCGTGTCTTAATTGGGCTGCATCAGGGCTGGTTACTGGAACCATAATCGCAGCCAAACGTGCAATCCACGGCATTCCCACTTATCTGGGAATAATTTCATGTGAGATCCCACACGCACAGGAAAAGCCTCTATTTCAATGCAGTTGGGAGGCTGTGCAGCTCACAGTGCAGCTCAGCCAAGCTTGCTTCATGCTTGTTAGTGTAGGAGCCCGCTGATTTGGACCTGCTCCCTGCTCAAATGCGAGTTTGTTTTCACGCCAGCTAGTTAGTAAAAGATTGTGCGTGTCAGAATTGGCTTTCTTTTGCCTGAGGTAGTTGATATCATTACATCCAAACTGATATTTCTGTTTCTAATTAAACCCTCCAGCTAATGAATCTTGTATCTAATTAGTTTATTTATAATCCAGAAAATTAGCCTGTTTGGTTTTA